>NC_042997.1:156444649-156744649 GCF_006345805.1 Octopus sinensis
TCCACGGGCCAACTTCCAATGTGCCACAGGGCTACCTGATCGGAGCTGATCTAGGGTTATATAATAACAACATCATCCCAAATAATCTTCTTTGTCATCCTATACTTAGCTTCATATACTAAGAACAGTTCACTATTAGCAATTTTAAAACAAAAAGCTCCTGTGTTCATTTGTTACCTTTAGAAATATTTAATAGTCTTCATTTTCTTTTTCTTTGCTTTTTTTGACTAATTCCACTATTATTGGAAAGAAATAATAAACAATTTTATTACTGAAGACCAAAACAACAATTTGATAGTTCTTTTTGAATTTGTTTTATTGAATTTTTCATCAAAATCCACTTTATTAGCTACCTTCACCATAAACCAATCTAAATAAATAAATTTAAAAAAAGTCTACAAGTTACCATAATTGTGTTCATCAATTCATCACACACCAGCTTATTGATTATGGTTCTAAAATTATTCCAACCAAACTACACTTATATGAAATCATTTAATTAAAAAACATATTTCTCAGTAAAAATACTTAAATTGTATAAGTATTAAGAAAAAAACTTTAAAACCCCTTGAATACTCATTCTTCCATCAGTATGTATCTACTTTGTCATAATTTCACATAAAGATATTTTTAAGCTTTAATGAGTATAAACAATCAATTTCAATGTCTGGCTGAAATTAGGAATTTTATGACTGAAGAATTTTCCTTGAAAATAATAACAAAATAAGAAAAAATTATTCATTACGTTTCATTTGCGTGTAAATAACTGATATTTGTCTAAATTTGTAAAATAAATTTTCTGATGCTTTGAGCAGAGAATTTTTTCTAGGGAGAGTGTCAATCAAGATGAGATGCAGTTTGGGTTCGTGCCAGGGAAAGCACGATTGATGCTATATTTCTGGTAAGATAGCTGCAAGAGAAATACCTAGCCAAAGAT
The DNA here is from genome assembly GCF_006345805.1 of Octopus sinensis. Taxonomy (NCBI): domain Eukaryota; kingdom Metazoa; phylum Mollusca; class Cephalopoda; order Octopoda; family Octopodidae; genus Octopus; species Octopus sinensis. The sequence goes on from NC_042997.1 coordinate 156,445,587, forward strand.
AAACCTCTGTAACTGGCTTTCATTGACATGGAGAAAGCCTTTGAAAGGGTCTCCTGATCCTTTATCTGGTGGTCAATGAGGAAACTAGGGATAGATGAATGGTTAGTGAGAGCTGTGCAAGTCAGTAAGGTGAGGGTTGGCAATGAGTACAGTGAAGAATTCTGAGTAGGAGTAGGGGTCCACCAAGGATCAATCCTCAGCTCCCTCTTATTCATCATAGTCATCCAGGCAATAACAGAGAAATTCAAAACAGGATGCCCCTGGGAGCTTCTTTTATGCTGATGACCTTGCTCTAATTGCTGAGTCACTATCAGAACTAGAGGAAAAGTTTCAGGAGTGGAAGCAAGGATTAGAATCGAAGGGCCTTAGAATCAACCTAGCTAAAACCAAAGTCTTAATAAGTAGGAAGGCAGACAAACTACAAATCCCTTCATGTAGATGGCTCTGCCCGATCTATAGAAAACTCCATAAGATGTACCCAGTGTAAGCTATGGACACATAAGAGGTACAGCAATATCAAAGGAAGGTTAACTGGCAAGATAGTTTTTGTATGTGGCAAATGCTCAGGTGCTATAAACACAGAAAATGTGCAGAGAACAGCTTCTGTCACATTCTAGGGAGAAAAACTAGAAGTAGTTGAGAGCTTTCATTACCTAGGTGACCAAGTCAGTAGCAGGGGTGAATGCTCTGAAAGTGTAGCTGCTAAGAATAGACTGGGCAAAGTTCAGAGAGCTTCTTCCTCTGCTGGTGACAAAGGGCCTCTCACTCAGAGTAAAAGGCAGACTGTATGACACATGTGTACAAACAGCCATAACTACATGGCAGTGAAACATGGACCGTGACTGCTGAGGACATGCGTAAGCTCATAAGGAATGAAACTAGTATGCTCTGCTGGATGTGTAATGTCAGTGTACATACTTGACAGAGTGTAAGCACCCTGAGAGAAAAGTTGGATTTAAGAAGCATCAGATGCAAGAGAGACGACTGTACTGGTATGGTCATGTGTTGCAAATGAATGAGGACAGCTGTATGAAAAAGTGTCACACCCTAGCAGATGAGGGAACCTGTGGAAGAAGTAGACCCAGGAAAACCTGGCATGAGGTGATGAAGCATGACCTTTGAACATTGGGCCTTACCGAGGCAATGACTAGTGACCAAGACCTTTGGAGACATGCTGTGCTTGAGAAGACCCAACAAGCCAAGTGAGACCGTAGCCCATGGTCTATGCCAGCGGGTGTAACCAGCTTACTTATGAATACCCCCACCTCATTTATTAGAGAATAAACCTTGCTTGCGAAGACCTATTAAGGCAAGTGAAATCAAAATCAAAATTGCTGACATGGCCGATGACAGTACCACTTGATTGGCACTCATGCCAGTTGAACGTTAAAAGCACATCCAAATGTAGGGTGTAACCGGCCCACTTATGAGTATCCCTCCTTCATTGGACAATGAACTTTGCTTGCGAAGAATAAGTCCTGGGGGTCTATTCATTCAACTAAAAGTGGTGCTCCAGCATGGCCACAGTCAAATGACTGAAACAAGTAGAAGACTAAAAGAATAAAAGAATAGAGGATTTTTGATATTCTAAGTAAAGTCCACATGAAAAAAAAAAGGGGGAAAAAATGGAACTTGCTCATATTTGTACACACACTTATCTATTATGTACACTTACGGTCAAAGCATATTCTGAGGTTTATCTTCTGTCATAAAAATCTCAGTCAAGTTATCCAACAGGATTAAGAACTGAAACAGTTTTCTTAAGTAAAACGGAATATTTGGCTGCTATAAAAGCAGGTTAAGCAATTTATATAAAATACTCTTCTTAGATTCTTCTACATGTAAATATCCTAAAGTCTGGAAACTTAGCATCATCTTATGCAAATTTCAATTGTTGCTCTTCAGCCACATGTCAATATGGATCAAGCAGACCTATGAGCAAAAACATTCCAGTTGTGACAATCCTTTAAATAGATATCTGAAGGTATTTTTTGTTTTGCAAAAAGAGACCAGGAAAGAGGGAATAGGATGAAAAATTAGTATATAAGTATGATGCACATCATACAGGTATAATTATTATATATGCAATTGTTCAGTCATCTCCTTTCACAGCTATTAAAGAGAGTTTATGTAAAGTTTATATTATATCATATAAAATATTTATAGAATATTCCTATTGTTCAGGTAGAGATATTCTACATGCATTAGGTTATTCATCTCTTTTAACAGTTGTTTAAATGAAAGTTTATATAATATTCCTCTTCATTTGAAAAGTGTTAGGGAATAGATCCTGTTGTAGATAAATGTATATGCTACAGAGACAATGATATATTGTGCTATATAATGGCCAGCTTACTGTATCATCACTCTGTTCAAACTGCCCTTCTCAGTTACAATGTTTAGTATTATAAGGATACAGAGACAAATATATAAAAAGACAGATCAAAGGGTAGAAATATACATGCATACATACACATTATATGTGTATCACAAACACACATTTCTACCATATGTATATCTACATAGATATACATGTGTAAATGTACTCATGCACAAATAAATGGATGTTTATGTAAATACACATAAATACATCAATATATAATTCCAAATATCTATATTTCCCTGTATATATATATATATATTGCCACGAAATGATGCTTATATTGTTGTTAATGATTATTTTACCTTTGTTGTACAGCCTTTTGTTCTGTACAATTTTTTATATAATAATAATGAGCTTATTGTATACACTGTTCAGGTGCACAGCTTGTTGGGAAAGAGTAAGAGGAGACTGAGAACAGCAATAAGTCAAGTAAAGAAAGACAGCAACGATAGGCAAAAGTGCATCCATAATACATAAGGTAATACACCAGGAGATAGAAAAATGAATGGTAATACAGTAATAAAGAGGAAAGAATGCATTGACACATCAAGAGTAGTGTTGGTGAATTTCAGGAAGCATGGAACTTTTGAAGGAAGTTATACCCTGAAAGCTAGCAACCAATATGGATAGTTCATTCCATGATTTAACAATTCTGAATATGAAAACTGTTTCTAAAAGTCATAGGAGTTGCACGCTTTTTTTTTTTATAAGCATACTAGCATTATGACCCGGCATTGCATGCATATACAGCTGTGTGTGTGTGCGCATATACACACGAGAACTGTCCAAATCTCCGACCAATCACATACAGCTAGCTGGCATTCAATTGGCGTATCAAGTTTCGGGCATTTTGATTGGGTTTTGGATAGAAAATTCACAAAAAAGTCACTGCTATTGATTTTTTAATGGCTTTGCAGAGTAACTGGGGAAATGTAAAGATGTGCACGACCACCCTTGGGCGGTTTTGAATGACCATAGGAAGTGCAAGCCCTCTAACTGAAAAATTGTGGATTTGTATAAAGGACACGCACACAGACAGACATTTTGCTGTTTATATATTGAGAGATTCATGGATGAAATTCTAAATTTACAAAGTTGACCAAAAATGTTGTTGGAGAGATGAAAGGTGGACTTCAACTAAGGTGCTAGACATCAAAGATTTAGTGTGTTGATACCCAAAGAAGCAAAATGTTCAGAAAGGGACTGACAGAAGGTATTTGTCTAAACAGCTTACTGCAGATTGATATTTTGGACATAATAGGGATTCCAGATTAGAGAATCAAATTATAATTACACACATTTAATAATAAGTTCTATCTATTTGACAACATGGATTATAAGACAGGTATGGTTGGATGGGAGACTAGATAAATTGATCAATATATGTAAAAGAGAGAAAAAGAAAATGTATATGCCAGTAATCAGATAGGTAATTAAAAAATATCTATTCCATATAGTTTGACATATTTTATGCTTATCACCTTTAAGTTTAATTAAACCTTCACATCTATTGAACATACAGAAATATAAATGTATATTTTGACATGCATAAAATCACTTGTTTAAGTTCAGTAATCACTCACCATATCGCAGTTCACCTATTGTGCCCTCATTACATCATGGATTTTTCCAGCAAATATAAGTAAATTTATATCATGGAGTTCTCAGTATATCACAGGTTTCTGCAGCCGATAGGTATTTATATTTTGTAGATTTAACTAATTCTGTGATAAAATAAGCATTTTTGTGCCTAAAAATTAATGAATGAAAATATAGTACAGTACTGCACTGTATAACACATTAATTAAAATATATTAAAAGAAAATCCATAATGTACCTTAGACGAGTAAACAAAGAATCACACTTATTGTAAAGAAAACAAAAATCCTAAGAGTGTGGGAAGAGTCTATAAATGCTTAGATATATAAGAATAATAAAATAAATATATACAAATTATAAAAATAATAAAAATAAATATACAGTACAGTACTGTTTCTACTTCATGGATTTTCGCCTATTACAAAGTAGTTTTGGAACATAATACCCATGATAGTTGAGGGATTACTGTAATGAAATTAGCTTACCATCACACATAGAAAACTAGTAAGTTTGTGAGTGATGGCATATCAAAATTTCTTTATCTTGAGCAGCGTAGTTTTAAAATTTTTTGCTGTTTGTTTTCAATAAATAAGGGTTTTGGGGGTTTTTTGTTGTTTTTTTTATGCCACTATTATCAGTTTAGTTATACAGCTACCATTTTTTTATGACATAGCCAGAAGAAAGGCAGAACCTATGACTTATCACTGGGTTTCCAAGACTGGTAGAAAGAAGTCATCCTCTGACCAACACACCAGACAAAATGCTTAGCAGCATTATGTTGCTCTTTACATTCTAACTTCAAATTCCACCAAGGTTGACTTTGCCTTTCATCCTTTTGGGGTTGATAAATTAAGTACCAGTCAAGCACTGGGGCCAATGTAATCCACTAACTATCACCACCAAAATTTCAAGTTTTGTGCCTATAGTAAGTAGAAAGGATTATTATTATCAAGGCAGCAACCTTGCAGAACCATTAGCACCCTGGATAAAATACATAGCAACATTTCATTCATCTCTATAGTTCAAATTCTGCCAAGGTCAACTTTGCCTTTCATCCTCCCAGGGTTGATAAAATAAGAACCAGTCAAATACTGGGGTCAATGTAATTGACTTCCACCTCCTGTCAAAAACTGCTGACCTTATGTCAAAATTTAAAACCCCTAACATCTTATTACAAGGTGGTATCAAAAAGTTCCCAGACTAGTTATGTTTAAAAATAAAAAAATAACTTATTAATCTTATTAAGTTATGTTTAATAAAAAAATAACTTATTAATCTAAGTCTTAACATCATCTCCTTCAAAATAATCACCTTGCGCAGTAATACATCAGTCCCAGCATTCCTACCACTTTTGGAATCTGGCCTGTAAGTCATTTTCCGTAAGCAAATCAAGGACCTTCTGTCTTCCAGGGACACTCATCCACTTGAAACCCATTGCTTAGTCACCATAAGCTTGTCAAAGCATGCTCAATGCTTCTGAAACAGACTTCCCAAGTTTAATGCAAATTTTCACATTGGCTCTTTGTTCCTGTCCATCACATAATCGTAGACTACAGCAAACAGGTGATCACAAAAACACAAATTTCACAACTTACAAAGTAAACAGAGTGATATCACTTGGCACACTGCCTCATGAAGGCCACTGCTAGCCGTCACGGCACATGCAAACCATGTGCTGCCAACTGTTGGCATGCTACAGAACAAGTCCAGTAACTTTTTGATACCACTTCATATTATAGAGGTAAGCTGGTAGAGCCATTAGCATGCCAGCCAAAATACTTAGAGGTATTTCTTCCAGTAAAAATATAATCAATTTACCATTCTACTTAAATTGCAGGCCTTGTGTCAAAATTAGAAAGAATCATAATTATCATTGTAATGGAATGTTAAAAGCACCATTCAAGCATGATCATTGCCAGGGCCACTGACTGGCTCCCATGCTGGTGGCACATAAAAAATGCACCATTTGAGCGTAGTCACTGCCAGTACTGCTGGACTGGCTCCTGTGCAGGTGGCATGTAAAAAGCACCACTTGAGAGTGATTGATGCCAGTACCACCTGACTGGCCCTTGTGCCAGTGGCATGTAAAAGTACCCACAAGACTCTCAGAGTGGTTGGCATTAGGAAGGGCATCCAGCTGTAGAAACTTTGCCCAATCAGACTGGTGCAGCCTTCTGGCTCACCAGTCCCCAGTCAAACCGTCCAACCCATGGAAAGCGGACATTAAATGATGATGATGATTAGCAATATTATTATTAGTCTTAAGATAAAGGTAGTAGAAAGACAGAATTGTTAGAGTGTCAGACAAAATACCTTATGATATTTTTGCCTGGTCTTTAAATTCTGAGTTAAAATCCTGTCAAGGCCAAATTTGCTTTTCATCTTTCTGGGATCAATGAAATAAACACCAGTCAAGTATTGGGGCTGATATAATCAACTATTCTGCCCCCACCCTACCCATCCACCACAAAAACATAATGTCAGACTTTGTGCTTATGGTAGAAATAATTATTAGTTCAAGGTCAAGCTAAAAGTGCTTTTGTAAAAGTTGAAAAGGTATGGCAAACAGCAATATCACTCGAAGTTATATTCCATCTTAAACAACACAAAATCGAACAACGATAAAAAAAATTCTAAATGATTGAATATAATCATACCCTGCAAAAGGAGTTCCCATTGAATGCAATATTGAACTAAATTCAAAAACACACAAAAAAAACAGTAAAAATACTCCTTAATTGCAAACCAAAATAACAACAAAAAAAAAGTACAAGCATGGATGTGTGGTTAAGAAGTTCACTTGAAGACCATGTGGTTTTGAGTTCAATTCCACTATCTGGTACTTTGGGCAAGTTTTTTTTACTATAATAGTCCCAAGCCATCCAATGCCTTCTGAGTGGATTTGCTAGACAGAAACCATGCTGAAACTCGTTGTGTGTGTGTGCCTGCATGTGTCTTTATGTTTGCCCCCAGCCACTGCACCACAGCTGGTGTAGCTCTGTTTATGCTTATGTAACTTAGTAGTTCAGCAAGGGACACCAATAGAATAAGTGCCAGATTTTAAAATAAGTTCTGGGGTTGATTTGTTCAACTAAACCCTATAATGGGGTGCCCCAGCATGACTATAGTCCAGCAACTGGGACAAATAAGGGAGAAAAAGATAAGGATACTAGCTCCTTATCAACAATGTGAAAGTGAAGTTCTAAACTTAAGGACTGACATGAACAGGTCGAAAAAATTATAAAAAGCATTATAATCTCACATCATGGACAACTGCACGTGTGTGTGTGTGTGTGTGTGTGTGTGTGTGTGTGTGTGTGTGTGTGGTGTGTGTGTGTGTGTGCTTGTCTGTGTGTGTTTGTGTGTGTGATGTTTATAGTCTAAAATACACTGGTTTTTAAACTGTAAATACAAACATCTCTCTCTCTCTCTCTCACACACACAATGCCAATTCTTAGATTTTAATAAAATATTTTAGCTCTTTAAAAAGAATTTATTTAAATATTTGCAATAATCCGATTAACTGTTGATTCAAGTGACTTACTTTGATCAATTTTATTTGTTTTTCAGTCAACTGTTTACAACCAACAGTCAGCATACAGTACTAAGATGGCGGTACTTCTATATCAGCGATGGGGAACCCCTAGCTTGCATTTAAATTTGAAATGTCCAGCAGACAATATTTTAAAATCCTTTGATATAAGATGTATACCTATAAATGTGTAAAAATAAATAGTCATTATAGGCAGGCATGGGTGTGTGATAAGAAGCTTGCATGGTTCTGGTTTCAGTCCCACTGCATGGCATCTTGGGCAAGTGTCTTCTACTATAGCCCCAGGCTGACTAAAGTCTTGTGAGTGGATTTGGTGGACAGAAACTGAAAGAAGCCTGTTGTATATATATATATATATATATATATATATATATATAAGTTCAGCAAAATTTAGATTCAAATGAATATGGTACTTAAGTTAGATGCACCAGAATTTTGTATGGTGTTATCCATATAAATCCATGGGGTGATTATAATAAAAAATAAGCAACAAGAATAACTTTGGTAATTTGGTTCAATTGTAATGTTTAATGTTTGATATGTTTATCTTTTCAGGTATAGAAATGGCATTTGCTTGAAGAGGAAAGGCGTTTTGTGTGTTGGAGTATGCTCAAACACAGTCAAGCAAGATTGTGCAGTGTGCATGAGAGAGTTCTCTAAAAAGTTGCCAATGGCAATGCAGATTTGGTCATGGCACAAAAAGTTCAAAGAGGAAGGCTGTCTGTGCAGGGCAGAAGGATCTGGACAACCACTAACATTGGAAGAGATGGTTGAGCAGGTTTGCCACAAACTCATGTAAAGCCCCAAGAAGTCCATAAGAAGAACAAGTCTGGAAATCCAGATTCCTCCAATGACAGTTTGGTACATCCTGAGGAAACGTTTGCTAATGAAACCTTACAAGCTGCAGCTCATTCAGGCCATAACAGCAGATGACAAGTGAAAGTGCAAACATGGGGCTATGTGAAGGGCCTGGTCTATGTTCTCCCTTTTCCTGCAAATCTAGAGGAACTCCAGCAGAGAATCACTACTACACTGAAGACTGTTACCCAAGACATGCAGCATGTTTGGGAGGAGCTGGACTACTGACTTGACATGTGTCATATCTCAGGCAACGTGCATATTGAACATTTGTGAAATTGTTCATGGAATCCACATACCTTTGAATTTCTCATTCAAATTTGGAGGAATAAATCTTATATTGCTCAACATTAAGCCTGTTTAGTTTCATTTGCTTTGACTAAGTAGTTTCTGTGATTTTTACATCTCAAATGATATCAAATGTTTTGAAACACCCTATATATATATATATATATATATATATATAATATATATATATATATATATATATATATGTTTCAACAAATAATCTGTTGAGATTCCTATTCACCCTGATGAGGGGTTCATTGCCATGATGCACCTTAACTCATAATCAAACTGCGGCAAAGAACTCTGGAAATGGCCATAGATGTGTTTGACTTGATTTTGTGGAACTCTTTTATGCTCCTGGACTCCAACCTACCATGGCTTTTATGAAATGAACTTTTTTGACATATATTTTTTGTTTGAGGGGAGTAAGAAAAATCTTTTCAGTCAACTGATATTCTATTTTATTTAGATTTTTAGTCACATGACACACTTTAGAAATTTTAGTCGAGTGTATATATTGTCTTGTATATAAACATCAAATGGCTATGGGGGTTTATCCAAGTAAAATTGGAATCAAAGGGTTCCATAGGGAAAAAATGACTGAGAACCCCTGTATTAAAAATTCCTTACATCTGCTTTAAACAACCATTCAACCAAGAGAGAACCAAATTTCCCGCAAAGGAAAGATAGATTTATCATCATCATCATCATCATTTGATGTCTGTAAGGTGTTGAGCAGGCAGAATCGTTAGCATGCCAGGTGAATTGCTTAATGGTATTTCGTCTGTCATTACAATCTGAGTTCAAATTCTGCCGAGGTTGAGTTTGCCTTTCTTCCTTTCAAAGTCAATAAAATAAGTACCAGTTATGCACCAAGATTGTTGTAATTGACTATCCTCCTCCACCACAATTTCAGGTCTTGTGCCAAAAGAAAAAAGGCTTATGCAGGCATGTGTAGGATGGTTTGACAGGAACTTGCAAACCACAGGGCTGTGCCAAGCTCTAATGTCAGTTTGGCCATGGTTTCTACAGCTTGATGCTCTTGTTAATGTCAACCGCTTTAAAGTGTGTACTGGCTGCTTTTTTTTTTATGCCACTGTTCTTTTCCTGCAAGACAGGAAAAGAACAGAAAAGCTGCCTCAAAAAAGTGGTGGGGGGAGTATTTAAGAGGAGGTGATTTTATGCTGGGTTTTGAAAGAAGGAACAAGCTCAGGTGTCTTGCTATGGAGTGGTATATGGCTATCCCACATTATATAATGATGGGAGTAGCTGGAAAAAAGATATAGATGATAATAACAGGGTGCCAGAACAAACTTTCAAGGTACAAGAGAGGTATAAGAGAGAGCACAGAGAGTGGATCAGAGGGAAGAAGAGGGTGTAGTTTCATGAGAGTGTGAGGCGGGAAATAAAAGATGGTTAGGGATAATGGTAGAGGTGAATGTAGTGAATGATCAACAAAGGTGGAGATGCAATTGATTGGAAATATCAGTATGGAGATGAAAGAGATAGAATAATTCATGAAGGAGGATAGACCAGAAAGTAGGGAAATGATGTGCAAGGTGTAGGAGCTGTGGGGAGGGAAGCATAGAGGTATACAATGGTGATTATAGTGAATGGGGTATGATGGTGGATATGAGAGGATATTGAGAATAATAGCAGACATAACACATTGATACCCTTAAAAAGAAAACAAGTGAGTCATGGTTAGGTTTGCCTGCTCTGGATTGACTTAGGTTTTAAACACCAACTTGTACCAAAATCACAAGTTTCTGCTTCTAAGCAAATGTAATTGAAGCTGCACATTTTGTTCAGTTTCTTATTGTTAACTACCCCTCTTAGAATCAACAACACTCTATACTTTAAAATGAACTAAGTATGTTTGTATTTTTTAAAGTCTCTAGTTTTGTAGCTCTAATAACTTTACTAGAATTTGAAGAACCTCATCCTCCATCTAATAGAATAAACTCCTCATCACAAATTCTAATTATAGTTTGATGTGGATCATTAACAAAAAAATAAAAATGGTGAGGGAGAGGGAAAGAACAAACACAACAAAACACTGAGCAATAAACTTGTTAAATATTTGATTGACTATAGAAAAATTAAGCTTCACAGAATTATTTTACTTTCAGTTTGTGTTTATTTGTCCACACCCACCCAAACACATACCTTACACACACCTCAAACATACATTGTATATGAGCACACGCATGTGTGTGTGTATGACTGTATGAGTGTACATGTGTGTGTGTGTGTATATACACATACATGCTAATATATATATTTCTACACACATATATGTACACACACATACTAATATATATATTTCTACACCTACACATGCATATATATATATACACACATGCACTCAAATACACCTCCATATATATATATATATATATATACGTGTTTATATGTGCATACACTTGCATCTATATATGTGTATATATATACACACACACATACATGCACACACAAACACACTGACACGCCCCCATATATCTGTGTGTATACATATGCACGCAAACTAGAATGTTAATTTTCATCAATCATTCTACTAAAGGTTTTAGTTTTTGTTGTATATAGTTGTTTGCTTTAAAGCAACACTCCAGTTAAATTCTCTCAGAGAAGTGGTTAAATATTGATTGAACTTCATTTGATTTTACAAGAAATCTAAAACCAGATGCCATAAATAAAATCCAAAACACACTTTAATTACAGAGGCAGAGTGACTAAGTTTTCGAATTGTTGGACTACTGACAAAAATGTTATGAGTTCAAAACAAGTTACTGGCATCATTTGTTATTGTAGTAGTTATCCCCACTTCAGCTCTGATCAAGGAGATATTTGAGCAAAAGCATTCCAGATGTGACCATCAAGTCTCATTTTATTTCTTTATTTTCAAGCAGGAAGCAATAACAAATGACTGAGACTTTTGGCAATACGCTGTGCTTGAGTAGAAGACCCATCAAGCCAAATGAAATCATAGTTGCAGCAAATACTGGTGTCACACAACTGGTCATCCATGCCAGTGGAATGTAAAAGCACCCATTACACTCTTAGTGTGGTTGGTGTTAGGAAGGGCATCCAGCTGTAGAAACTTGGCCTAATCAGACTGGAATCTGGTGCAGCCCTGGTCAAACCATCCAACCCATGCCAGTATGGACAATGGACGTCAAATGATGACAATGATGAGAATGATGAGGATGATGAGGATGATGAGTATAATCTAATTCTTTATGCTTTTTGGCTTAAAGAAATCTAAATCCCAATGTGTACTTCGTTTTTAAATAGTAGGGTACAATTTGCTATTTCTAGCAGGTTAAATGACCATATATAAACTCTCTCCACTTACACTGACTTGTTAAATTTTCAGTTAAGAATATTCATGATATTTCAATTCACATTTACATATTTACATATTTATGTATTTGGTTCTTCACTGCATGAAAGTTTTGTGTAAAGCTGGTGCTCCAGAATGGTCTTAGCTGTGATAGCTTAAATAATCCAAAGAAATGAAGTATATACATTGCTCTGTATTTAAGCAGTCTGCTATATTCAAATATATATACAGAAACAGATGTATATTAATAATTATATTTAATCATTTCAATGCATCTTAGGCTGCTAGAGAGTAAGCAGGTGTGAAACATATCTCCAATCATCTCAATACTACATCAAATCATTGTTGTTAACTAATGTTCTTGGATCTGACTGCATTAACTCTATCTTCCCAAACCTTTAGGACTACTACAAATACTAGATTTCACAATCCCTAATAATCTCTTATGGTGACCCCACCCACTTCATACATATAACATCACTAAAATTGCATCGTGGAGGCATGTGGCTTAGTGGTTACGGTGTCAGCATCATGATCGTAAGATTGTGGTTTTGATTCCTGGACCGGGCGAGGCGTTGTGTTCTTGAGCAAAACACTTCATTTCACATTGCTCCAGTCCACTCAGCTGGCAAAAATAAGTAACGCTGCGATGGACTGGTGTCCCATCCAGCTGGGGAACACATACGCCATTGAAACCAGGAAACTGGGCCCATGAGCCTGGCTAGGCTTTAAAAGGACGCAAGTGGAGGCACAATGGCCCAGTGGTTAGGGCAGCGGACTCGCAGTCAGAGGATTGCAGTTTTGATTCCCAGACTGGGTGTTGTATGTGTTTATTGAGCGAAAACACCTAAAGCTCCACGAGGCTCTGGCAGGGGGTGGTGGCGACCACTGTTGTACTCTTTCGCCCCAACTTTCTCTCACTCTTTCTTCCTGTTTCTTGAGTAATGCTGCGATGGACTGGCATCCCGTCCAGCTGGCAGGGAACACATACTCCATAGAAACTGGGAAACTGAGCCCATGAGCCTGGCTAGGCTTGAAAAGGGTGCATAAATAAAAAAAATAAAAAATTGCATCACAAATATTAAGACTCTTCTTTAAATCTAGTTTATACATCAGGGCTCTATTTCCACAAATCTAATGTAAGACTAACACTGGATTACTGCTTGTATTGATGAGATGGTGCTGCTGCTACAAACACACACACACACACACACACATGCAAATATCTTAGAATAACTCCAAAACAATTTGGCCTTGATCTATGATATTCCCATGTGGGTTTGGATTTGACTAGTCAATCACCAATGACCTTAAACAACTCAGACATGCTGTTTCTTTTCTCTGTCTTTCCTATCACTATAATAACCTCTGCTCCTCTGACTTAACCAACAGTACATTTTTGCCACCCAGACCCACTCATTCAACAGTTTTTTTCTCTTTCTGTCACTCTTATTATGTTTCACCTCCAAGATATGACACTAAATACTTCGCTAATCCTTCTTCTCCAGATCTGTGGTCCTCTACATTTCCTTCTACACCTTTTTTTCCAATATTTTTACACCAACATTTCTTTTAGACATCAGTTTATAGATGTCAAATCAAGCTTACAAGTTGGGAGGACCTTCAAAGTTCATGAGCGCTGCTCTTTCTTCTCTAGCTAACTTATTAAGTAAAAGTCTTTGATCTTTCTCAGCCACAACTATCCTCCACCATGAACTTATACATCATACATCATCCATTTGTATCACGTGCCCATAGTAACATAGTTACCATGCTAGCATATTATCTATTATTATCTCATCTGTTCCTATTTATTAATTTACTAGCTACAGTCAAAATAATACAGCAAACCATATTTGCCTGGCCTGCAAGAAAAAAAAATCCATTCATGAAATTATATATCTTGCTGTGTTTCATAAAAATATCTCAATATGCTGAATTAGACAAAAGTATGAAAACAGGTTAAAGCATTAAAAATTTAAAAACTGCGCATCTAAGTATCAACCTTATTTCTTATGTAATATAACTGTAATACAATGTGAAAAATGGAAGCATTATTAAAAAACTCAGATTTATAAAAGAGAGGAATAGAACAATCTGAAATTCTTACATCAACTGATTTATTCTATGCTGTTCGTGTATATGTTAGTATATACTTAGGTACAATAGTAACTCTGGTATTTTTTCTATTCTTTCAGTGAAGCCTTATAATTAATACAATATTCTTCCAAGTAATGACCAAGTGAGTATATGTGGTGAAGGTATTATGTTGGTTACGTCAGAGGAACAGAGGTTATTGTTATAGCAACAGGTGAAACAGAGAGAATAAACAAGTTCCTATATTTCTAGAAGCCTTATTCTATTGCATGGCCAAAATAGTCCAGTTTTTTCTCAAACTGAGCTTAAGTAATAAACAAGTAAATCATCCTCAGATCAAAATGCCACATCACTTGCCAATGAAAGATAATTCAGGAATTTGAATAATATAATACTAAAAAGTATAACTTTAATAATAACATTCAATCTCTTTACTATACATATTGGACATTCTATTCAATTTTATACAATTCAGTCCATATATTTTAACAACAAAATTTCACTAAAATACAGTGTATGAAAAGACCAAGGAGAGAATCAACATTTAAGATTAAGGGTATCAAATTCGATGACTGGCATCCATGCTAGTGGGGTGTAAAGAGCACCATACGAGTGTGATCGTTGACAGAGCGGCTAACTGGCTTCTGTGCCAGTGGCACATAAAAGGCACCATTCGAGTGTGATCGTTACCAGCATTGCCTTACTGGCACTTGTGCCTGTGCTAGTAGGGTGCCAAGAGCACCATCCAAGTGTGATCGTTGCCAGAGCATCTAACTGGCTTCTGTGCCGGTGGCATATAAAAGGGCGCCATTCGAGTGTGATCGTTACCAGCGTCGCCTTACTGGCACCTGTGCCGGTGGCTTGTGTACATTGTCAGTACCGCCTGACTGGCCCCCGTGCCAGTGGCACGTAAAAAGCACCCACTACACTCTCAGAGTGGTTGGCGTTAGGAAGGGCATCCAGCTGTAGAAACTCTGCCAGATCAAGATTGGAGCCTGGTGCAGCCATCTGGTTCGCCAGCCCTCAGTCAAAATCGTCCAGCCCATGCTAGCATGGAAAGCGGACGTTAAACGATGATGATGATAATGATGACGA
Organism: Octopus sinensis; assembly: GCF_006345805.1. Lineage (NCBI taxonomy): Eukaryota > Metazoa > Mollusca > Cephalopoda > Octopoda > Octopodidae > Octopus > Octopus sinensis. Next base: position 156,460,803 of record NC_042997.1, read on the forward strand.
ACAAAAGCCAAAATATTGGTGGTAGAGCATTAGGGCCCTTTGTGATTCTTATAGCTGAAACATCACATCATCACCATCATTTCAACATCCAACTTTTCCTGCTTGCATGCATCAAATGGAAGGAGATTTTTTACAGCCAAATGCCCTTCTTGTTACCAACCCTCACCTATTTCCAAGCAAGGTAGTATTTTCAATGGCTTGACATGTTTCCATAGAAAATTGGAAATAAATGACACCACTTGTATGATGGTGACACTCGTTTACAACTATTGTGTAATGTCAAGACAAGGAGACACAAATGCATATGTGGTAAGAAGCTTGCTTACCAACTACATGGTTCCAGGTTCAGTCCCACTATGTGACATCTTGAGCAAGTGGCTCCTCATGGCTTCTGATTTTAACTGATTGGAAGTGTTATCATGTACATCATAGCCGTGTATTGAGAGGAATTCTTTGGGTTTTGAATAATTCACCTCTGGAAACATGGGTGTTTCATTCAACATCCTTAAACAGCTCTTATTAAGGAACCTTTTGAGTGGGATGGGCTACACAGCCTGAAGAAAATTCTAACTGGCCTCCACCTGCAAGGTCATGCACCGTTTATCTTGATATGAGATCACCATGTCATGTACATATGGTTGTGATGCATGTGCCTGGTCTACCCTTATTAGACGCGTAGTCATGATGGGTATACTGCACTTCATATATTTTACCCTAGTGTCAGTTTGATGGCATGAACTTCTCTCTCACTCAATAATAATAATAATAATAATAATAATAATAATAGTAATAGTAATAGTAATAGTAATAGTGATGATGATGATGGACTCTCCCATCAAAGATGATGTATGAGTGTTCAGATTTTACTGAGTGACCTGCATAAATAATTTATTTTCATAGTGATCAAATGTTTGTGCTTCACATTAACTCACTCACTCCTTTACATCGATGTTGGCTGAACAGGTGCACAGTGTACCATCATGCATCAGGTGTCAAAGTGATCACAGAGCAATGTGACATAGTGTTCTGCTCAAGAATATAATGCACCACCAGGTCTAGGAATTGGAACCGTAGCATGGAAGACAGCTGTTAAACAATGACGATGATGATGATAATGATCTTGCAGTCATGAGTGCAACACCCTAACCACTAGACCATGTGTCCTCACAGTATTATTATTAATAATAATAATAATAATAAAAGCCCTGATGCAGTACCAGATAGTGGCTCTCATGGTTTCTGATCTTAACTGATTGGAAATGTTATCATGTACATTGTTTTGTCTTGGTATAAAAGATGGGCTACAGCAAATATTCTGCTCAATACCACAGATTTGCTTGTCACTTGTTTGACGTTAACCAGTTGAGCATGTCCCTTAGTGGCTGACGATATGTGCATCTCTGATCACAAGCAGAAGCAGTGGGGGAGCATCATAGCCATGTGTTGAAAGGATCTTTTAGAGGTTTGGATAATTCACCTTTGGAAACATGGGTGGTTCGTTCAACATCCTTAAACAAACCTTATTCAGGAACCTTTTGAGTGAGATGGGCTACTCAACCAGAAGAAAATTCTAACTGGGCCCCACTGCAAGGTCATGCACTGTTTATCTTGATATGAGATCACCATGTCGCACACATATGGTTGTGGTGCATGTGCCTGGTGTACCCTTATCAGACGGGTAGTCATGCTGGGTATACTGGGCTTCATATATTTTACCCCATTGTCACTTTGATGGCATGCAATGCTCTCTCACTCAATAATAATAATAATAATAATAAGCATGCTCAGCTGACAACAAGGTATGCAATAAGGAAGAAAGAAAAGTCAATAGATATAACAAGTTAGTTTGGGAGGTTAAGCAGTTGTGGTTGATGTTAAAGGTGGTAGTAGTAACAATAATTGTCGGAGCCCTGGGAAAAGTGAGTAAAAATCTTGAGAAGTACGTGGAACAAATAGGGACTGCAATAAGGGTGGAGCACTTGCAGAAAACAGCACTGCTTGGAACAACTCAAATACTCCAGATGATGCTTGAAATGTAAGGGGTGTTACCTTAGTTCACTGGTAGTGAACTGCTGGCACTGTAGTACATCTCCAGTGTTAGAAGCTGTGCAAAGACAATAATAATAATAATAATAATAATAATAATAATAATAATAATAATAATAATAATGAGGCGTTTGATAGCATCCCCCACACATGGATCCTCAAAACACTAGCCATGAACAAAGTTGCACCAACAATTATAAAATACATAGAACACTCTATGAATAAATGGCAAACAGTGCTACAGCTCCAAACAAAAGAGGGACTTGTGAAAACCAAAGCCATCCCCATTAGAAGAGGAATATTCCAGGGAGATACGCTCTCTCCACTCCTTTTCTGCTTGGCACTGTCACCTCTATCGGATATGCTAAACAGAACTGGATGCGGATATAAATGTTACGGCAAAATGATCAGCCACCTTTTATATATGGATGACCTAAAATTATATGCTACAAATGACAAATAGCTGGAAACACTACTAAAGACAGTTCATGGATTTACCAAAGAAATAGATAAGAAATTTGGATTAGAGAAATGCGCCAAAGTAACCCTGAGAAGAGGAAAACTAATTAAGAGTAGCAACATCACACTAGATAAAACCAATGAAATAAAAGAATTAGACCAAAGCCAAACTTACAAATACTTAGGAATCCATGAACTAGATAAGACACAACACACACAAATGAAAGAGAAAATAAAAAAAGAATATTATAGACGAGTTAAATCAATACTAAAAACAGAGCTCAATGCTAAAAACAAGATAATAGGTATCAACACTTTAGCCGTCCCAGTTATAAGTTACAGCTACAATATCCTTAACTGGACACTAAATGAACTGACCAAAATAGATAGGAAAACAAGAAAAATAATGACAGGATCTAGGATGCATCACCCAAAATCTGACATAGAAAGGCTATATATACAACGTATAGATGGTGGTAGAGGCCTTATACAGCTGGAAAACTACTATAAAATAACCACCATAGGACTGCAAAAATATCTACTTCAGAAGGAAGGAAAACTGATACAAATAGTGGCAAAACACGAGCAAAACAAAAAACTGTTCTCAGTATTTAAGGAAGCTGACAAATACAAACAAGAAATCATACCACCTAACAAAGAAGAAGAAGAAGAAGAAGAAGAAGAAGAAGAAGAAGAAGAAGAAGAAGAAGAAGAAGAAGAAGAAGAAGAAGAAGAAGAAGAAGAAGAAAAGCTATAAAACAAATGAAATCCAAACTAAAAATAGAACAGCAACGAACCATGATAAAATGATGGCAAGAAAAGCCCCTTCATGGCAAATACTGGACTAAACTAAATGCAAAAGAAATAGACAAAGAAAAATCCTAACAATGGTTGAGAAGCTCAGGACTCAAAGCAGAGACAGAAGAATTTTTAATTGCAGCACAAGACCAAAGCCTCCCCACCAGAAATTACCAAGGAGGAGGAGGAGGAGGAGGATGGCAGCAGCGGTGGTGGTGATGATGATGATCATCATCATTTAGGCATAAGTTTAGAAAATCTCTGATTTACAAAGACAAGGACAATACCAGTTATTTACAAATACCATATAAATGACTAATGAATGCAGTGGTAACAAGTATTACATGATACATGATTCAGCAGAACTGAGAGTTTCTGTTTTGAACTGAAATATTATATTTATTGAGCTATACTGATATCCTCCCCTCAATGAGGGAAATGAAGGAAAGACAGAACTGAGTAAACAATTCAAACAGAGGTAAATAGCAAAGCTGAAGTCTTATAACGTCATCAACATTACTTAATGTCCACTTTTCCATGCTTGCATAGACCAGTCAATATCTGTTGAGGCAAACTTTTTAGGTCAATTCCCTTCCTGTCATTGCTATACTTCACTTATTTCCAAACAAGGTAATATTTTCCCAAACCTAATCATGTTTTTACAAAGGATTGGAACTAAAGGACTTTTTGATACAACCTCATATAAATATATATTTTGGTACACTCACACACACACACACACACACACACACAGAATCATTTGTCCAAGTACATAAATCTGGAGGAGAAGCAGACTCTAAGATGTAGAGCAGTTAATATTATAGTGGGGTAGGCGGGTTTATGGGGTTACCCTGGGTTTCTCACTCATAAAGGGTTTAGCCTTACAGCATATCTTCAGACCCCAAACTCTGCTGACCTGAGACCTCTTTAAAATATCTTATGAAGCAATCGCCAATCTCTGCTTCTGAGTCAGACTTGACCAGTATCTCAAAATATATTGAAGTTGATGAGGACAGGATATGAAAATTCCATTTTGATGTTCAGGAAAACATCCAAATAAAGAGAATTCTTCAGATTACTCACTTCTCTGCTAAAGAGACACTGCACCAATTGCTGTTAAAACATAGCCTGCATTTTTCAGTCAACCTCCAGTTGATATTATATGTCACAGCCTTTTCTTACACTAGCCAGGCACATATAACCATTTTAACCAACAAAAGAGAATTAATTTTGGAATGTCTTGAAAACAACTTGCACATGCAAGTGCTACCAGTCAAAAACTCTGCATGCCGGAAACCAGCAAGTTTATAGGGTCATCAGGAGAGAATGCATGCCGTTTCGGGGCCTACCTCTCAACAGCATCAATGCACACCAGCCCCCCTCACTGATATGAGGCCCCGCTTGCTATATCAGCTGGTTATCAAATCATCATCATCATCATCATCATCATCATCGTTTAACGTCCGCTTTCCATGCTAGCATAAAGCTCAATATTCTTCTAGCCATCGCTTATCGTCTCTTTTTAACCAAATCCAGTGGCTAGCCTTCCCCACTGTAGTTTGGATATCGGTCATGATGGTATTGACTTTACGATGAGTTAGGCCTAGCGATAACAACAGTCTTCTCACACTGTGTCCAACAAACCCTCTACATCCAACTAAAGCCTTCACTAAAATGAATTTTGATAAATTCATTTTCTCAGCTTTCCTAAAACTAAGTGGTTTACTTTTGCTCTTGCACTTCTACCTGACTGGATATACCTAATAGAGAACTTCATACCTCTAATAATGTAGTTTCATTTATGTCTAACAAATCAGGTGGCAAGCTGGCAGAACCATTAGCACACCAGGCAAAATGGTAGTGGTATTTCATCTGTCTTTACATTCTGGACTCAAATTTCGCTGAGATCGGCTTTGCCTTTCATCCTTGCAGGATTGATAAAATAAGTACCAGTTGAACATTGGGGTTGATGTAAAAAAACTTATCCCCTCCTCCGAAATTGCTGGCCCTGTGCCAAGATTTGAAACTGTTATGTCTGAAACAAATATTGTGGTTAAAACAACTCCACCAGATGACACTCAGGAAATGAAAACATACTATGGAAAATATCCAACACATAGCAACTCTACCTGCAAACACATTAAGGTTGAAACATCCCCAACAAAAGACTATCAGTTCTAAGTACAGAACTATGGCTAGATATCATATGTTGCAAGAAACACATCTTCTACTCACAATATATGAAACTTATGCCTCCTAGAGCTCTGTTATGTCAACAAATGTAAAAGTATACATCTTGATAGCAAGCCTAGAAAGGTTCATTAGAAATATATCTCATAAGTGTCTACTCTGTGAACTGAGAAAATATACAGGATTTCATCCATTGCATGCATCATACAACTAAACAAAATATTCACCAAGTTTAATACAAAAAACTTCTCTGCCAAGATTATACCCTTCGAATAGCATCTAATAGTTCTCCTGTACTTTTGATAGCATTTTTTTTTTTTTTTTAGGTTAATCATGAGCCATGGGACTCTAGGCCAAAGTTTAATCCAGTTTCTATTGTATATAACTGACTGAGATTTCAACACCCCTACCCACACTGAACAGGACACCAATCTTTTGCCTGGTTAGCTTCCAAGTTTTTGCTTGAACTCCTTTATAGCTGAGTGAACTGAAGCAACATGAAAGAAGTATTTCACACAAGGACACAGTGCAATGCCCACTTGAGGAATGAAATCCACAATCTTGTTACTGTGAATGCAAAACCCATATTACTAGGCCATCTTCCTTGACCTGTTGTGTTTCCTTCCATGTATAGCTTCTATTGTAAAAAGAGTCATTCAGTGTGAATTTTTCCAGTAAACAGCATCACTCTTTCAGCTACAAGAATTTTTTTCTCATAATTCCTTGGTCTTTAGATTTTCAGATCAATGTAACTCCAGTTCTTGGAAAAATATTTGAACACAAGCTAAAAGAATGACATATTCAAAACATCTGAAGCCACATTTTAACACCATTTATTATATTTATTCTATGTTCAATATCACACTTGTCTATTTCAGCTATAAATAATTAAAGAAATAAAATGAAGACCAGAAGATTGTTTACAAAATGTAGATGATTAGTTATTTAGAATTATTTCAGTTTATTATTTACCTCCAACATTTCTTCTTTTACTGGATTCAGTCATTAGATTGTGACCATGCTGGAACACTACATTTAATAGTTGTGGCCGATTATATTGATTTGAAGCTAAATGTCCCTCAATATGTGTGAATATTTGTGTATGAGGAGCTGAGAGCATCTTGACATTGTCTGACAGTTGTAAAATGCATGTCACAATCATAAAGTAACGTCTTTCAATTTCAATCTTCTAGGAAAACACCCCTGGTCATGGGAATTACTACCTTACTTGGAAACAGGTGAAGGTTAGCAACAGGAAGAGCATTGGGTCTTCAAAAATTTGCCTCGACAAATACCTGTTTCTTTATTACCCACAAGGGGCTAAACATAGAGGGGACAAACAAGGACAGACAAATGGATTAAGTCGATTACATCGACCCCAGTGCGTAACTGGTACTTAATTTATCGACCCTGAAAGGTTGAAAGGCAAAGTCGACCTCGGTGGAATTTGAACTCAGAACGTAACGGCAGACAAAATATGGCTACGCATTTCGCCCGGCATGCTAACGGTTCTGCCAGCTCGCCTCAACAAATACCATTAATCTATGTAAGCATAGAAAAGTAGACATTAAAATGATGATGATGACTACGAAGCTGAAGATGATGAACAGTATTTTGATCATTTTGTGGTGGCAGAACCCACACCAGTGGCTATGATTAACAGAAGTTAATTAAGTAATATGTAATAGGATATAATAAAATACATGCTGTAACAATAATTCAGTGTTGAAACCCTATTGTGGAGCATCGTTTTCTCTCAACTATGCTGACATTTAGGCATTTATCTGTCTAACTGGAAGGAAAACAACTTCCATAATGATATCAGATTTCGATGAATATCTATAAAATATTATCGAAAATTATCAGAAAGAATTTTAAACAACATGTGGCGGAAGCAAACCCAAAAGAAGGTTTAGATTTGATATACTATAAATGTCACCTAGACCTACCATCAAGGTGAGGAATGTTATGGGCTATCATAAAATTTTGAATTAATTAGATGATCACAATATCTGAAAGAGAAAGAAATAATCTTTCTACTCATTTCACATTGACATACATCATCTGCCAAGCTACAGGTTTACTCCTTATTCACAATATTTCTCACTTAACATTCTACATATAAAATATAAACATGAAATATAAATATATATGTGAAAATAAATCAGAAATAAATATATTCAAAATATTCTTAACATTAAAATTAAACATAAAGAAACTAGAAACATATGAGATATAAAGATATATTAAATATATATATATATATCAGTATACCAGTGTTGTAAAAAAAACAACACTTTTGTTAATAGAAAATGGTGTATTCAGTGAAAATAGCAGGAAAAACCATAGATAAGTTTCTTAAATAAAACCTTAGCACTTTATATTTAACAAAAAAATATATTTCAAAAATGTGATGGTGCTTTTAACACTTGTGAAGCTTTTCATAATAGAACTTTTAATACAAAAGTGTGTGGATGTATGTACGTATATATATATATAACGAAAGGTAATTTGTATATCCAATTAAATATGGATGCCTTGTTAGAACAAGAAATATTGCATTATTAGCCTTGAGAAATCCTCTATAGAGGCACTTGGTGCATAAAGCACACACATAGATCATAGCAGATGAAAGTCATCTGTCATGGATGCTGGAATTCCGATATCATGTGATTTCAGTCTTTTGGACCTCCTCAGTGGAAAACACCAATCAGTGGATGTCAGTCAAATTTCACTCCCACAATATATAGAATATCAACATCTTTTCAGACATTGATGTCATAAATGGCTAACAGACTAATTAGAAATTAATTATTAGCAATGGAAGCAGTATTAATACGAAAAGGGAATCTTTATATCCAACTTAGCATGAATGCCTTGTTAGAACACCAAATATTAGCTTTGAAAGATTCTCTCATATAGGTGCTTAGTGCATAAAAGCACATGCATAGATCACAGCAGATGAAATTTGTTTGACATGAGGGCTGAAATTCCCATATCACAAGTGTGAATTGCTGCTTATGCATGCAGGAGGAGAAGGTTTCACCCCTAGTATTTAAAATGTTCATTGCTGATGTTATGATATTTAATCAAGTTTTATGTCAAAATATGTGAAAATATGTGAAACTCCACAATTATGTGCACATATGTACAAATATGAACAATTATATGCACACACTTAAACATGAACAAAATACATACTGCAGGTGTGTGTGTATATATCTATGCGTGCACATATTCTGCATGGATGTACATGTGCATAGATGTGTGTATTCATATTCATATTTATATTATATTTATAAACTTGAATGTGACCAGAACTAATGCAAGGGAAATAATAATTGGGAGTTGTTTCACCTGATCTATATATTTATGTTTATTTCAAAATCCCTCACAGTTTTGTGAAGATTTGTTGTATTCTCATCTAAAATAGGAATAAGTACCAATATCCCAAGTGGCAGGTTTGATAATTGCTGAGAATTCTCTGCATGAAACCAATGGTAACCTTGCTAACACACAAATAAAGGATATTTATCGACCAATGTGGTGTTGAGAACTCTCAATGTTCGATATTAGCATATATATATATATATATGTGTGTGTGTGTGTACACACATACAGATTATTTATACATTTCATATATCTATATATGATAATAATTGAAAGAGAAATGTTGTATTAAATAATATGATTTGGAAATGTTGCAAATGGCTGTAAAGCAGTGAAATTCGTCTAATCTATGAAAAGGTAGAAGGAAATTCTGCTTTGTAATAATTTATCTGGAAATAATGATAAAAAGAATGTCAACTGAAAATCTTTTTGTGTAATTTATTGCTTCCACTTTAAGTTTGAAACTTGTAGCTGACTAAACATCATAACTAATTAAAAAGCTATAATCTGCAAGTGGTTAAGAAAACAACAACCTATATGAATGGGGGGGAAAAGAGAAATAACAAAGTTACAAAAATAACAGCACATTATTCTATTTAGAAGGACTGCCTGAATTGCATCTATTATGTTTCCACAGGGACAAAATAAATGTTTGAATTATTGTGATGCCATTATGAACCCAATGCATTGAGAATCAGTGAATGTTGAAAATGTTCTAATTTTGTAAGAGCTTCTATTTGCTTATCTGCACTAAAAGTGTTGCTATTAGCAACAAGCCTAGAGGGGGAGTGTTTTTATGACTGCTCCAAGCTTGATAATGGCACTTACACTGTGGAAGAAATGCATTCAGCCACAGAATGAAAACAATATATAAGTTTTAATGGACTACTAAGGAAAAATTTGAAGAAATGAAACAAAAATGATAACAAGAAATCAATACATTAATGTGTTAATGTATGAAGTTAAGTCATTGTATTCTTTCAGTTATCTAAATTGTAAGCTGGCAGCTGTTAATGAGTTTGCCATCAATAGGGAATCCAGCCAGTAAGTTGACAAATCAAGAATGTTCACTACTTAACAAAGTTAAGATTTTCTTCAGTTCAGTATTTTCTTGTAGAGAGTTTTGGCATCATTTATTTAATAGAATTAATTTTAATGTTATTTTGTTTGTTTTTTTTTTTGTTTTTGTTTTGTTTTTTCAGGAAATGAAGCAGTGGAGAAAATTTATTGACAACAATTTAAAAGGCAACAGGAAATTTTTCTCAAACTAAAACACAAACACATACTCATACATATGCAAATTGATGCATATACAGAATATATGTGCATGTACGTGTGCACGCATGTGTATCATCATCATCATCATCATCATTTAACGTCACTCTCATACATCATCAGTATTAGCAAAAGCAGTAATGCTAATTTATATTAAGTATTGTTTCCCAAAGACAATATAGGAGATGACAAGGAACATAGTAACCCCATGAGTCTAAACAAATCAAGATGTGCCAGTGAGAGAGCCTCTACATGGAAGCTCAACTCACTAGAAATAGCAGCCAAATCTCACTCAAATTCCACTCTATCATCATAAAGAATGAAAGGGCACATTAGGTAATGTAGTTCTAGTTACACCATGTTTGAAAGATTTAAGGAAAAAAAAAAGATTGTCACTACTATGATGGCTTTGATCACAGGTCTGCTCAGTCACAGGTCTACTCAGTCAGGACTTGACTGCAAGGCTAAACAATAAAACCAACAGATTAGGTTCAGGATCAGGTTCAAGACAACTGACTCTGCTTTTGTTTTCTCTACTGTGAAAACAAGTATCATGAAGCTGCTCTACCATGAAAGCATTCCTCTGATTATTCTTCCCTAGAACATAGCACTCAATCAAAATCCATAGCCCGGAGAAACTGTCGCCACATAGTAAGCAATGCAATCTCCAATTTCCATCTTTTCCAGACACCAGCCAGCATGACTTAACTGATTTAGTAAAATATTTGAGCTTTGCAATCACATTATGCTGTGTTACAAGCAACAGATAGTCTAATAGGACTTAGCTTCTCTTAAGAATGCTTAGCTGTTGGTTTCTTTATGAGGGGTTCTTACATCCTTTGGTAGGTTTTAATTTTATTCCTGCTATATTTTCCCCAAGTAAACTGGTCTGGGTTGGCCAGTTTAATAACCAATCACTCAGCCACAAGATAGATTGTACTAGACTACATCATGCCAGTAGCATGTAGACCTTACCTCCTAAAACAGAGGCTAATAGTCACTGCTGGAACTCTTTTGATTAAGGGCTTCGTTAACAACAACAATCTAACAACTATCTTTCTACTAGTGTCATATGTACTAATTTTCTTCAAAATTTGTACAATAGTACATGATGTAGTGTCAGAATTAACACAAACACTCTTTTAGGTTAATGATAAAAAGGTTTTAGTCTTCTATTACATTTACATTAAGCATCGTTTATAGGAATATTAATCAACCCCAACATTTGACCAGTATTTTATTTTACGGATCCAGTGAGATGAAAGGCAAAGTTGACTACAGACAAAATTTGAACTTAGAACTGAATGCCACAAAACACTAATAATACTGCTAATCTACCATCAATAAGTCAAATGGTGTAGCTAAGCAATTCTAAGCATATTTTCACTGAAATTTATCAGAAATAAGTTGAGATGTGGAGATATGTATGTATTTTTATTTTTTTTAAATGAGAAAATGGAGGAAAAAAAAATTAGGATAATAAATTACTGAAGTTGATGTGTTTGAAGATATTAAGGTATCTTCTCAGGTTTCTCAATCTTTCATAATTTTAAATATTTTATGAATACTTTTATTTATTTATTTGGTTTTTTTTTTGTTTTTGTTTTGCCTATAAAATTTGAATTCCAAGCCAAATATTTCATGTTGTATAAATTCCGTTTCTAATTTCCAAAAACCATTTCATGCAATCTTTATTTAGAATAATTGATTTTAATATTGGTTTTCCTCAAAATATTACAAGAAAAAAAAATCTTGGGGATGATTAAGAGAAAGTGTTAATGATTACAAGGAATTCAACTCACACCTTTATGATCGATTGGCTTCAACAGTCTTTTGCTCAAAATTTACATTACTAACTCAAACAAACGTCTGGTTTTGCTCTTGGTTGTTGTTTTCTAAAGAGTGAGGAGCATCAGAAAAAATACTTCACAGTATTGGCTGTGTGGTAAGTAGCTTGCTAACCAACCATTTGGTTCCAGGTTCAGTCCCACTGCATGGCATCTTGGGCAAGTGTCTTCTACTATAGCCCCGGGGCCAACCAAAGCCTTGTGAGTAGATTTGGTGGATGGATACTGAAAGAAGCCCGTCGTATATATGTATATATATATATATGTGTGTGTGCATGTTTGTGTGTCTGTCTTTGTCCCCCTAGCATTGCTTGACAACCGATGCTGGTGTGTTTACGTCCCTGTCACTTAGGGGTTCGGAAAAAGAGACTGATAGAATAAGTACTGGGCTTACAAAGAATAAGTCTCGGGGTCAATTTGCTCGACTAAAGGCGGTGCTCCAGCATGGCCGCGGTCAAATGACTGAAAAGAGTAAAAGAGTAAAGAGTAAAGAGTATTACAACATGGATGCAACATGACTGAATAGTCAAGAAGTTTACTTCATGATCATGAGATCCCTTGTTCAATTCCAGTGCATGGCACACATGCTTTTTACCATAGTCTTTAGTATGAACTGCATGTCTAAGGTCAACCCAAGCTTTGTGAATAACAGTAGAAACTGTATGGAAGCTCATTTGATGGAATGTACCTGTAATTCAAAGGTTTAACCGTGTCACACTGATATCACCTGAGAATGATATTATGGTTATACATGTCTGTGGAATGTTCAGTCATTTCTTACACTTTTTGCTTGCTTCAGTCATTGGATTGCAGCCATGCTGGACCACCACCTTGAAGGGTTCAGTTGAACAAATTGACCCCTATACTTATTTCTTTTATTTAAGATGTGTACTGATTTTATAAGTCTCTTTCACTAAACCACAAGGTTATGAGAACACAAACAAACCAACACTAGCTATCAAGCACAAGGACAAATGCACACACATACACAATGGGCTTCCACACAGTTTCCGTTTACTAAATTCACTGACAAAGTGTTCATTGACCAGGGACTATAGTAGAAAACACCTGTCCAAGATTCCACACAACAGGACTGAACCTGAAGCCATGTAGCGGCAAAGAGAGCTTACTTTACCATACAGCCATGCCTGTGAACTAATTCACGTAGTAGATAGATCAGTTGATCAAACAACTGAATACTCATTGTCAACACCAACAGAACTCCATTTACATCACAGGAAAGTTGCTCTCTCTCTCTCTCTCTCTCTCTCTCTTGAAAGGCTTTGCTTAAAACATCTAAATTTTCATTTCCCTGTTGCATACAAATTCATCTAAATTTATGTTTCATAAATCATTTTAGCTAACACAGATCAACATTAGTTTCTCAGCCTCTGGTATTTTGTTGCTTTAAGGTATTTGTATCATGTGGTTTGGAAACTAAATCCTGCTATGCTCAATTTGTAGGAGTGGCTGTGTGTGGTAAGTAGCTTGCTTACCAACCACATGGTTCCAGGTTCAGTTCCACTGCGTGGCACCTTGGGTAAGTGTCTTCTACTATAGCCTCGGGCTGACCAAAGCCTTGTGAGTGGATTTGGTAGATGGAAACTGAAAGAAGCCCGTCATATATATGTATATATATATGTGTGTGTGTCTGTGTTTGTCCCCACAACATCACTTGACAACCGATGGTGGGGTGTTTACGTCCCCATCACTTAGCAGTTCAGCAAAAGAGACTGATAGAATAAGTACTAGGCTTACAAAGAATAAGTCCTGGGGTCGATTTGATCGACTAAAGGTGGTTTTCCAGCATGGCCACAGTCAAATGACTGAAACAAGTAAAAGCATTCCTCCAATTCACAAAAATAAAAAGAGGTTTTTTTCTTTTTTTACCCCACCTATAATACTAACATGAACAAATGCTTAGAACTACCATAGTTATACATATAATAAGAAAGCTTTAACTTATTTTCAAAGGTTGATCCGGTATTTAATAATGAGTTCAATATAGTTCTCTTAAAATAATGTGTTTAATACAGTTCAGAACTAAAAGCTAAAAGTAGTATAAAACAATATTTGACCAACAGAATCTTCTGTTTATGTGTTTAATGCCCGTTATCTGATGTTATAAACTCAGATTGTTAATGTCAAAGTTTAGATAAAGTTAATATTTTAATATATTTGAGCCAACACTGAAGTTTCAGATTCACTGGTCTACTGTCAGAAATGTCAAAGAAACAGATAATAGAAACTATAAATTCAAACTAGTTATTAATGAAATGCCATGATGAATATCAGTAACAGGCAGAAATTAATTGGTTGTTATCAAAAGTGACCAACATTACTTGATCTTTGTAACTAAACCCTATATCACTGTATGTGCAGCATGTGTCAGAAGCATTGAAAGTAGTGTACTTGGGGTGAGGGTGATGGCATAGTCCTTACTCTTTGGGAACAGGTGTGAATGGATGTGAAATTTTCTTTAATTACTTATAATACTTGTTAATTATGGTAACAACACCAAAATTACCTTTGTAGCCGAGCACAGAGAACTCTTGATAGGTATATATATTCACAAGGCACATTTTAAGAAAACATATGTACATAGGCACAGGTGTGGCTGTATGGTAAGAAACTTGCTTCCCAACCACATGGTCTGGGTTCAGTCCCACTGCATGGCACCTTGGGCAAGTGTCTTCTACTATAGCTTCAGGCCTACCAAAACCTTGTGAGTGGATTTGATAGATGGAAACTGAAAGAAGCCTGTCCTATATATTGCAGGTTTTTTATAGTTCTGTTATTTTTCAAACTTAAGATAAACAAAGTTCTTTTTAAATCTAAAATATACTCTCTTTCATTTTCTACAATGCTCTTCCATCTATCTGGTAGACTTGCAAAGCCCCTCTTTTAAAATTCACTTGTCTGTGACAAAATAACTCCTCTAGTACTGTTCTGACCTTGTCTACAGAATTCCTATTTTTTCTGCCCAAATGATTTTGAAGACTGCGAAATATATGATAATCAGATGGGGCAATGTGAGAATATGACGGGAGAAACATCATTTCCCATTCAAACTTCTCCAGCCTTTGGAATGTCATCCTCACTGTATGTGGCCAAGCATTATCCTGATGGAAGAACACCTTTCGTCTTAAAACCAAAGATGGTCATTTTTCTTCTAGAGCTGACTTAAGACGCTCAAGCTGCTCACAGTAAATCTCCTTTGTTATGGTTTGGTTTGGGTTTAAAAGTTCAAAGTGGACTAAACCTTTCATATCCCACCAAACAGATAACAACATCTTACGTGGGTGAAGACCTTCTTTAGCCTGGGGTGTCGGTGTTTCTCTTTTCCCTACCCACTGTCTTCAGTGCTTGACAGTTTTGTAGAGAACCCATTTCTTGTCACCAGTTACTGTTCGGTCCAAAAAAGATTCATTTGTGAGATGTGACAGCAAAGAACACACATTCCCTCTCTACATGCGATTAGACTCATAAAGTTTGTGAGGAACCCACTGACCCAATTTGCTGACTTTTCTGATGGCACACAGGTGTTGATGAATGGTTGAATGACCAAATCCAAGCTTCTCTACTAGTTCCTCAACAGTTACGAAGGGATTTTGTTCCATCAGGGTTTGCAGGACATCTTCATCAAGCTCTACAGATCTTCCAGGATGAGGTTTGTCTTCTAGGCTGTAGTTTCTGGCTCAGAAATTCGGGAACCACCATTGACACTGGCTTATGCTTATTGTCTGATCCCCATAAATTGCATTAATATTCCTTGCACTTTCTGTCGCACTGTTGCTTTTATTGAACTCAGAAGGCAAAATATGCCGAATATGCTTCTTTGTCACTTCCATTACAGCTTTGTAAAAATAAATGTTAAAATCGAACTGCACTCTTCAAAACTTGCACTAAGAATAAGCACAAGATAAAATTACTACCTGCTTTTATAGCAAGTTGATGAAGGTAGTTTATCCTGTCCCCCTCTGACTTTTAATTCATGCAATTGAAAAAACCCACATTATTTAATGGATGACCCAATATATATATATATGTTTATATTTATGTGTGTGTCTTTGTGTCTGTGTTTGTCCCCCCACCCACCATCACCATAACTTAGTGGTTCAGCAAAGGAAATCAATAGAATATGTACTAGACTTACAAAGAATAAGCCTTGGGGTCAGTTTCTTCAACTAAAACTTTTTAAGGTGTTGCTCTCAGCATGGCCACAGTCAAATGACTGAAACAAGTAAAAGAATAAAAGAATATATAGACATAAGCATGTTTAACACCATCAATGTATTTCACAGACATACCATTCATTTACAATGTACCCTACTTAAAACCATATACGTATATTGTATTCTATTTGCATTCATACAACTACTTCTGATGTTTGAAAGTGAATTTGTGTCAAATCCAGAATGAGGAACACATTTAACTATGTAGTGCATGAAAATTATGCCTGAACATAAAAAAGGATGTGGTGAGTAGGAACAGAATGTTTTGATCATAGATCATAGGTTTACTCCAGAAGAGTTGAGCTGGAAATAAACAAGTTTAAAAAC
This sequence comes from Octopus sinensis, assembly GCF_006345805.1. NCBI lineage: Eukaryota > Metazoa > Mollusca > Cephalopoda > Octopoda > Octopodidae > Octopus > Octopus sinensis. The sequence goes on from NC_042997.1 coordinate 156,477,370, forward strand.
AAAACATACGAAAATAAAACCATATTACATACTATACACACTTCCTAGCTTTCTAGGATAATTTTTCACTATAAGAATGATTTAATAAACTTTACTGTAAAAACAATTTAAATCAAAGTGTGCTCAATGAAATAATATGGAACATGAAAATAATTATGGAAGTCACTGAAATAAAGGTACAAATCATCATTTTAGCATCTGCTTTCTGTGCATGCATAGATCAGATGGAGTTCGATGAGGCCAATTTTCTATGATTGAATGTCCTTCCTGTCAACAAGCTTCATCTGGTTCCAAGCATCTGTTTCCCCATGGCCATACACACTTTTGCAGAATAGTGAAATGAATGATGCTGCTTGGTGACTGACATTCATTTACAACTAACATATGATGTCAAAACAAGAAGACACAAAAATACACACATATACACACAATACACAACCAACTTCTTTCAGTTTCCATTTACCAAATCTCAAGGTTTTAGTCAGCTCAGGCCTATAATAGAAGACACTTGCCCCACAATGGGAGTGAACCCAGTACCATAGAATTGGAAAGTGAACTTCTTGATCAAATAACCATGCCTGTGAAGTATGAAATTCACTGAGATAATACAAAACTCATTGAAACTCAGTCAAATAGAATGGAATTAAGTGAAATAATTATTTAACACACTAAAACAATATGGAAATAATAATTTTTATATAAATTTAAAGGAAAAAAACTTTCAAATATGAATATTACTGTATCTTTTGAAGTTGTCATTGTTTGATAAATGTTTTGATCTGAGAACTTGTTTTGAAACTAAAGTTATGCAAGAGCCATTTTAACTATTCCAGAACACAAAAATTTACATTCATTTTCCACCTGTATCTTGAAGTGTTAAAATTTTCATCACACTTCTGTGACCCCCATCATTGAATAAAATTTCACTACAATTGTTGACTACCCTTTAGATACCCCAGTAGGAGATTACCTGCAGTAGAAACAGGATTTTGGGTTGATAACATAACTATCATATCCACTTACATAACAGAAAGCCAGTAACCAGAAAAGACCCTGTTATGTTGGCAACTGCCAAACTGAACATTCAGTAATATGCTTCATAAGAGTAATAAAACATGTCACAAACACACCCACCTCAAGAACAAAACATATTCAGTATTTTATTTTCTGAATGTAGTTATCTGGTTACACACAAAAAAGATAATTTCAGGCTATATAAAGTAGCTATGGAAAAATTTGAAAATATCCTAAACAACAATTCCAACAGAATATACTTTCTCTATACCATAACAAGATTTAGAACAAAGTAGTTAGCAATAATAATTGCTTCTAATTTAAGCAGAAGGTTAGCAATTTTAAGGAAGTGGTTTAATCAGTGCCATCAATCCCAGTATTTTGACTAGTTTCATTGACCTTGGATGGTGTAAAACTCAGTACTAAAATACCTAACAGTTTTAATAATAATAATAATAATAATGATAATAATAATAATAATAATAATAATAATAATAATAATAAAATGCCCTGATGCAGTACCAAATGCCCTGATGCAGTACCAAATGCCCTGATGCAGTACCAATGCCCTGATGCAGTACCAGGCAGTGGCTCTCATGGCTTCTGATCTTAACTGATTGGAAGTGTTATCATGTACATTGTTTTGTCTTGGTATAAAAGATGGGCTACAGCAAATATTCTGCTCAATACCACAGATTTGCTTGTCAGTTGTTTGACCTTAACCAGTTGAACATGTCCCTTAGTGGCTGACGATATGTGCATCTCTGATCACGAGCAGAAGTAGTGGGGGAGCATCATAGCCATGTGTTGAGAGGGATTCTTTGGGGTTTGAATAATTCACCTCTGGAAACATGGGTGGTTCTTTCAACATCCTTAAACAACCCTTATTCAGGGACCGTTTGAGCGGGAAGGGCTACTCAACCTGAAGAAAATTCTAACTGGGCCCCACCTGCAAGGTCATGTGCTGTTTATCTTGATATGAGATCACCATGTCGCGCACATATGGTTGTGATGCATGTGCCTGGTGTGCCTTTATCAGACGGGTAGTCATGATGGGTATATTGGGCTTCGTATATTTTACCCCAGTGTCACTTTGATGGCATGAACTGCTCTCTCACTCAATAATAATAATAATAATAATAATAATAATAATAATAATAATAATAATAATAATAATGAAATTATTGTATACAGTGCTCAGGTGCACCACAACTTGTCAAAAGTGTGTATAAAGCATAAGCAGTAATGTACAAATGTCAGGAAAGTGAACAGTGTATGAGTCAGATACATGCTTGTGTGTGTATGGAGGGGAGAAAATCAGGTGTAGTGTTGGCGAATCTCAGAAAGCATAGAAGTTTTGAAGGATGCAGTTTAAGAAAATCCTCTGAGAAACTAAGCTTAATATTGAAATTATATAAAAAGTAAGACAGATAGAATTATTAGATCAATAATTTGTAAATCTTTACATTTTGACACCTGTACAAAGACTAAGCTATGTGCCAAAAATTCACATACCACTCGCAAAGTAAAAAATATAGTATACTACATATGGTGCCAAGAAAGGAGCATGTGTTAACCTTCCTGAAACTTAGGAGAAACAGTTTAAAATATCAGTGAACATTGGAACAACTATGTTGAATAGAAAACTACTTTCATACTTTTCCAACATGTGCTAAAATATAATGGTTCGATTAACAGACTTAAAGTGACTATCATAACTACACCTAATTATGATACAATGCTAAGATGAGTAACTGAATTAGTTTCTATACAAAAGTATAAACCCAGTAACTCTGAACTAAAATTGGCTTGAACTGTGACAATCCATCCAACCCATGCCAGCATAGAAAGCAGGCATGTGGTGAGGGTAGTGGTATAGTTAAAATTACTTTACTTTCAAATGAGGTTTCCTTTGCTAATTACAAAATGTTGAAACATAAATATAAGTGATAAATTTTCTGTAAAATTGGAAAGATATGACTAAAAGGACATTAGAGAAAATAAGAAAATGTAGCAGTTAATGTTTTTCTAAAGCAGAAAACTTATTGTTTAAATATGTTGGACAGAGTAATAATTAAAATAATATACACAATAGATATTAGAATATATAAACAATATAATTTGTTAAACAATCAAATTTCAGAACAAAAGCAAGATCTATTATTTTTGTTATTGGTTGTAATTAAATGAGACACAACATCAGAAGTAGTTCTTTTGTAATTATGTACAACCTGCTTTATAAGTACTAATACATTGTCTGTTGTTTTACAAATAGAATAAAATATATTCTGTTCCATAGAAATATAGCTATATATTGAACATAAAAATAACAAATGGTTAAACAATTAGAAATAAAATATATATTCAATTTTTAACTTTGTAAATAGCTATATGCAAATTAAATACATGTTTTTGAACCTAGATGTTGTACTGAAAAAAATCAGCTCCTGCCCCCATCAATAAATAATTAAATAATATCAATGAGACTTTTAGCATGTCTTGGGCTGTTAGACATAGAGCCCAACTCTTTCCAGATCTAACCAGCATCAATTTCTTCTGAAGAGAGAGAGATGAAGTAATCGAATATTATTAGTATGCTTATTGACTACTAAAGGGAAGGAAAAACTGAAATCATCAGGATTTGATCTGGGAGAAGAAGACTGGAATGAATATTATAAGGTATTTTATCTGACCCTCTAACTACTTCAATTCACCTCTCTCTCTCTCTCTCTCTCTCTCTCTTCTCTCTCTCTCTCTCTCTCTCTCTCTCTCTCTCTCTCTCTCTCTCTCTCTCTCTCTCTTTCTCAAGCCATGTAAAATTGCAGTTGCGGCAGATACTGGTGTCACACTAATGGCACCAATGCCATTACATCCAGCCATAGAAACCATGCCAAATTAGACTGTAGCCTGGTGCAGCCTTCCAGCTTGCCAGCCCTGGTCAAACCATCCAAACCATGCCAGCATGGACAACAGACATTGAATGAAGATTAAATGATTATATATATATATATATATATATATATATATATATATATATATATTCTTCTTTTTCTTATCCCCCGTCTGTCTTGATAGACAATGGGTCGCGCCAAGGGTGGGGCCTACTTTGATGATGAGCAGCGTCTGCTGTGACTGAACAGTCCAATTCTAGAGTGGCAGTCCCTGGTACAGTTGGTGCACACGAACATCGATGGGTACGTGTGGGTTGTTGCTGCAGTTGTCCTCCTCCTGTCCCGCCTGTCCGACCACAGCTGTGCTCTCCTTTCCTCAGCCATGGAAACGCCTTTCCTCACTGTCCAACGCCAGGCAGAGCGGTCAGCAGCTGTTACCTCCCACGTGTCCACACAGATGTTGGCAGTCCTCAGGTCGCGCTTCCACACATCCCTGTATCGTAGCTGTGGACGTCCCTTGGGTCGGGATCCCGTGGTGAGTTCGCTGTACAGGATGTCTTTAGGCATGCGACCGTCCTGCATGCGGCAGACGTGTCCAAGCCAGCGCAGTCGTCTCCGCACGAGGAGGGCATGCATGCTTGGCATATTAGTCTGTTCTAGGATGACTCCGTTTGGTACTCGGTCCTTCCAGGAGATGCCAAGGATCCGTCGAAGACACCGCATGTGGAAGCCGCTGAGGATGCATTCTTGCCGGGCGTATGTTGTCCAGCTCTCGCTGCCGTAGAGTAGGGTGCTCAGCACGCAGGCTCGGTATACTGTGAGCATGCTCGGTACACTGTGAGCATGTTGTTTTCCCACACTCTCCTGGAGAGCTTAGCCATGGCAGCAGCAGCCTTCCCAATCCGTCTGTTCAGCTCCGGCTCGAGGGACAGGCTGCTGGAGACCGTCGATCCCAGGTAAGTGAACTCGTTCACCACCTGCAAGCTGTGGTCGCCGACACTGATGCTGGGGACCCCTCCGACGTCCTGGCCCATGATCTCTGTCTTTTTCAGGCCGATGGTAATGCCGAACTCATCATCATCAACATCATCATTTAATGACTGCTTTTCATGCTGGCATGAGTTAGACAGTTGGACTGAGGACTGACAAGCCAGGAGGCTGCATCAGGCTTCAGTCAGATCTGGCAAGATTTCTTACACTTTGTTGTGTATGTACACTGACATTACACATCCTTAGCAGTCACAGCCCGTGATTCACTGCCATGTAGTATGGCTGTTCACACATATGCATCATACAGTCTACCTTTCACTCTGAGTGAGAGGCCTTTTGTTACTAGCAGAGGTAGGAGCTCTCTGAACTTTGCCCAGGCTATTCTTATTTTAGCAGCTACACTCTTAGAGCATCCACCCCACTATTAACTTGGTCACCAAGTTTTTCCCCCTGGCATGTAATGGAATCTGTTTTCTGTACATCAGTGCTTGTTGTCCCTGTACATCTGTCACACTCAAAAACTATCTTCCCAGTTAACCTTCTTTTGACATTGCTGCACCTCTTATATGTCCATAGCTTACACCAGATACATCTTATAGATTTCTACTAACGCATTTTCTACAGATCAAGCAGGGTCATCTACCTGAAAGGATTTGTGATTTGTCTGCTTTCCAACTTATTAAGACTTTGGTTTTTGCTTGATTGACTCTAAGGCCCTTCATTTCTAGACCTTGCTTCCACACCAGAAACATTTCCTCTAGTTCTGATAGTGACTCAGCAATTAGAGCAAGGTCATCAGCATAGAGGAGATCCCAGGGGCAGCCTGTCTTGAACTCCTCTGTTATTGCCTGGATGACTATGATGAATAAGAAGGGGATGAGGACTCACCCTTGGTGAACCCCTATTTCTACCAGGAATTCTTCTCTATACTCATTGCCAACCCTCACCTTACTGATAGCATCCTTGTATATAGGTCGTACAGCTCTCACCAACCACTCATCTATCCCTAGTTTCTGCATTGACCACCAGATGAGGGATTGGGGGACCCTGTCAAAGGCTTTCTCCATGTCAATAAAAGCCAAGTACAGGGGTTTATCTTTGGCTAAGAATTTCTACTGCAGCTGTCTTACCAGAAATATAGCTTCAGTGGTGCTTCTCCCTGGCACAAACCCAAACTGTATCTTGTCTAAACTAATTCTCTCACTAATTAGTTGGGCTATGACCCTCTCCATGACTTTCATCACCTCTGTAATTCTTCCTATCTAATGTGCCACCATTACCTTTGTAGTAGTTGACTAGGGTGCTGCTACACCAGTCATGATTCCCTCATGTATTACCTGGTTGACTATACAGATGACTAGACAATCACCTACACTGCCAGATATTTTAAGCATCTCAGCAGTGATTCTTGATGGGCTAGGGGCTTTCCCTGTCATACCCTTAATTGCTTTATCTACCAAGGTACTGTCAATTCAAATAACTGGTCTCTCTGTTGGGTCAACATTTGGCAGACTCTCTTTCTCCCATTCATTCTCTTCATTTAGCAACCTTTCATAGTGGCGTCACCAAGTCTCTCCTTGCAACCTCATTAAATGCAAGTGATCCATCATCCATGCGGACACATTTCTCTCCTATGATATCACAATTCTCTCTCACACACTGTCTTGCAATACAAACCATTTCAAGTCTCTGGTCCTCATGACACAGAGCATTGGCAATTTTTTTCTTATCTGCTTCCCACTCTGGCTAAGTAAACCTGTCTCCTAGCTTCCCTTCTGGCGATCTGATACAGTTCCCTGCTACCAGCACATTTCCAGTCCTTCCATGCCTGTTTCTTTTCCCTAATGGACCTGTCAACTACATTGTTCCACCACCACATTACCTTAGGTCAAGAGGGGACTTTGCACCAGCCGCAGATCTGGTCAGTAGGCCTCAACAAGTTATCCTGTAGGATCCTTCAGTTGTCCTTCACATTATGTGATGCTATATCCTCCTCTTTTTCATCAAAATCTTCAAGTCTCTAAATCTCTGTCCATTCAGAGGATCCTTAAGCTTCCAGACTCTTCTTTTCCATGCTGGTCATCTTTTGGGCAACCATTCAGCCCTGATCTTGAAGTTGCTAACTACTAACCTATGTTATGGGGTGCATTCCTCACCTGGGAAAGTTTTGGCATTTATAAGTAGCTGTCTTTCCTGTTTCCTGGCTAGAAGTAGTCCATCTGACTAGTGTGCCCACCAGACTGGTAGGTGAACTGGTGACTGGTAGGTTTCCTGAAGTTAGTATTATAGATCATAAGATCATTTGCCTCACAGAACTCCAGCAGCCTGGTTCCCTCCTCATTGCAGGAACTAAATCTGTTGCCACCATGTTCACCATGGAAGCTTCCTGGATGTTGTCCAACAGGCCCATTGAAGTCACTAGCCACAAAGTGAAGGTCTCTATCATTCGTCAACGAGGTATTCTGCAAGAGGGTGTCATAAAATCAGTCTTTCTGTTTATCAAGTAGCCCTGGCTGAGAGGTGTAGGCCAAGATAATGGTTGCTAATCCATGTTGCAGCACTAGTTTAATAGTATATATATATATACATACACACATACAAGAGAGAGAGAAGGAGTGATGATTATGTTGACAAATACAATACTATGTTTCTTTGAAGATATAATGTTAAAGTCAATGAAATCAACTTTGTGTGTGTGTGTGTGTGTGTGTGCACGCGTGCACATGTGCATACATGCATGTGTGTGAGTGTATTTGTGAGAGAGAGAGATAGTGAGAAAGAGAGAGAGAAATACAGACTAACAAATCCAGTCTTTATAATCATTAATATAGATTTTCTTGAGTGGAAGAAAAGCATCCATTTTCATTCCATTAGTATCATTATTAATATTGTAACAGCATAGGTAATATCTGCTTCTCTTATGACATCATCTTATTCACCAACCCTTAAGACATTGATTTTTAACATAGATATAAGGCAATCCAAATTCTTATGAAGGAAATGACAGAGGACTGATGTATGTGGCACATTGCTATACTCAAAAAGAGCCACCCACTACGACTGAATTGAGATCCTAAAACCAAGGTCACATGAAGAGCATTGGTGTGGGTGCTGGTGTCACATACAAAGCACTGGTGATGGTACCACATAAAAATCACCAGTTTAACAAGTCAGTTCTGAGAGGATTTGAACTCAGAATATAAAGAGATATATGCAATAGTTTTGTTGGCAGAGTAGAGATTTGTAATATACCATGTAATTAAATACTGCAAAGTATTTTGTATGGTGCTTTACTAATACAGCAATATTTACTACTCTGCACAATATCTAGAATGTAACTAACGGTTCTGCTCTTATCTAAAACAATAATACTGTGGAAATAGAAATGGTTACAACCTTTTCTTGTTTGTTGCAGTTAGATAATTTTTTTGAAATAAATTCCTTTGCAGAGAACAGATTTATCAACAAATCCTGATTCCGTTCTCCAAGCTGCCATACGAACCTTGATATCAACTTCGTATCTCTTCTCAATGGGTTTGTTGGTTTGTTCCTATCTTTCTTTATGCAACAGTATTAAAAACAACTTTGTTAATCATCTCTTACTACAAACATCACTCTTTTGCCAAAACTCTTTTTCCTATATGGCTCCTTCCTTTTGAGCAACCATTTTCTTTCTGACCTTTGCCAACTATTTATTCTCAGGATATAGCTAGCATAGATTCAAATCTAAGTATAGACTTCAACTACAGTCAAATAAACCTTATTTATTTTATCCTAAATCAAGAATTCTGTAATTGCCGAAATCAATGAAATATATTTGCAAAATATCCCAAAATAATCTTTCTTTCAATGCTCAGTCTGGCTCTATATACTGAAATGTCTAATCCTGCAGCTTTAGCTGGAATATTTTGGAAATATATATATATATATATATATATATATATATATATAATATATATATATATATATGAAAAGATAACTAAAACTGTTTTGGCATAACAACATTGTATTGGATTTATATTTGACAAAAAGATATTATTCAAGGTAATGTTATACATACTAGAATAAAGCTAATTTCGGGGTCAATAGTTTGGAACACAATCTGAGTGCCACATTACATATATGTATATATATTGATTTCATAATGTATTCAATGCTATGTCTGTGTTGATATGAAAACAAATTCAGTGCCCAGAGCCATACTTGTCTCTGCCTTAACACAGTGGTTACCAAAACTATGAGCATAATAATCTTGTAAAAAAATTCACAAAGTGATGTTAGTTCTTCATGAGGAACAGAGATCTGATGTTTCAGATAAAACCCTTCACTGGGGATAAATAATCTTGTAAGATTTTGTACTGACACACACAATTACTGGTTTTCTCAAATTTTACCACATTACTATAAAATTTTAACATGACAACAAACATGTCCTGTCAAGCACCCAAAAGTGAGTGATTTTTATTATTTGAAATATGAAATATATTTAAATGTAAGAATATCAAAAAAATATCAAAAAAATATATTATCACATTTTATACATTAACTGGAACAAGAGGAAATATTTTCTTTTTCATGAATTGATATGATTTGCTAAGTATCTTATATTGACTTGATTTTTAAGATGAAACTATTATAATGTAATGCATAAGCTGGATGTTTTGAAGCTATATTCTGAATAACAGAATATATTTGAGACAACTATGCTTCTTCTCCGACATAGATTTCCTGTATTTTCATCTAATATTTCCAAGTATTGACAGTCTACAAACACTGATATAGCTTGTCAAATATCTACTAACATTTTTACAAACGCCAACACGTAACCCTACCAAAATTCTAGATTTTTCAAAAAACCCCACCTCTAACCATTCCTCATTCTCCCCACATTCTTGCAACCACCCTTCCCAGTTTTCTGCCTCCACTCTCTCTTCTGTTCACTTTGTATTTTGAGGGCTTATCCTGAAACTTCACCACCACTACCTGTATCTCTCTTTTCATTTCGAAATTGTTAGTCCCATTCACTCTCATATAATGTGAAGCAGCCAAATATTTCTCTCTTAGTCCCATTCAATCAAGGAAGATCTTAGACTCAAAAATTACATGATAACCCCACTGGTGCAGGTACCAGAGAAAAAGCACCTTGTGCACTCTATAAAGTGGTTGGCATTAGAAAGGGGGAAAGTTGTAGAAGCAGGAAACCCAGAAAGACATGGGATGAAGTACTGTAGGCTGATCTCAAAATGCTGTGCCTTATGAAGGAAATGACAGAGGACTGATGTATGTGGCACATTGCTATACTCAAAAAGAGCCACCCACTACGACTGAATTGAGATCCTAAAACCAAGGTCACATGAAGAGCATTGGTGTGGGTGCTGGTGTCACATACAAAGCACTGGTGATGGTACCACATAAAAATCACCCAGCACACTTTGTAAAGTGGTTGGCATTAGCTGTAAAAGGCATCCAGCCGTAGAAACCAAGCCAAAATGGACTATGGAAACTGGTGTGGCCCCTGGCCTTGCCAGTCTCCCTCAAGCTGTCCAACCCATACCAGCATGGAAAATGGATGTTAAATGTAAATGATGATGATTCAGCTATAGAAACCATGCTAAAGCAGATACTGAAGCATAATTCAGCCCTCCAACTCATCAGATCTTTTTATAATATAAATATATATAAATATGTGTGTGTGTCAGAGAGAGACAAACAAACAGATAGTGTGTGTGTGTGTGTGTGTGTGTGTGTGTGTGTGTATGTGTGTGTGTGTGTGGTGTGTGTGTGTGCGTGTGTGTGTGTGTACCACTTTTGTTCTTAAATTTCTGTGAAGCATAAATGGAATGTTTTATAATTTCAATTTCTTAACGAAAAACAAACACTAGTAACTGTTGCTTGCCACTAATTGCAGTTTAGTAATTTCTCGTTCAGCTAGATTACCCAACATTGTTCTAACAATAAAACTCCTAAATAATAATCACTACTATCACATAAAAAAAACCTGAATTTTATTGAAAACAGTTTCTTCATCCTTTTTTGCTTTCTTTTTTTTTCGTTTCAAGATGATTGTCTTGTTTTGTTCAATTAATTGGAGACTTGTTATTGTCTAGCTTCTAGGTTAACTCTGATTCAACAAGTCTTTAATCAAAGATTCTTCCTGCTACAATCATGATGTCTTTTTGTTTTACTGTTTATTCTCAGGCAGTGGACCACATTATTTCATACGTCTTTTTTTTAAGACATTCAGGTGTAATATCAGGTAGATTTAAGTATTATTTCTATCAGGCCAAGGAACCACATCGATGCCTGGTGAGAGCTGTGATTAAGCAGTGATCACAATATCCAGCAGGTGGTAAAGGTTGGGCATGGAGGTGAGAAAGAGATCAAAAATGCTTCAGGAGCCTGTGTGTTAATCAGGAATATGTGGATAATAATAGTGGCCGATGCCAGCGCCGCCTTGACTGGCTTCTGTGCCAGTGGCACGTGACCTGCTGTGCTTCAGGAGACCTATTGAGTCAAGTACATCAACATCAAAATAAATATCAAATGGGGCACGTAAAAAGCACCATCCGAACGTGGCCGATGCCAGCGTCGCCTTGACTGGCTTCTGTGCTGGTGGCACATAAAAAGCACCAACCAATCGTGGCCACTACCAGCCTCCCCTGGCACCTGTGCCAGTGGCATGCGAAAAGCACCCACTACACTGACGAAGTGGTTGGCATTAGGAAGGGCATCCAGCTGTAGAAACACTGCCAGATCAGACTGGAGCCTGGTGCAGCCTCCTGGCTTCCCAGACCCCAGTCAAACCATCCAACCTGTGCTAGCATGGAAAACGGACATTAAACGATGATGATGATGTTGCAGAGAGTCATTTATGGCAGTATATTCAACTTTGGTGCAGTCTTGATATGAGATACATAAAAAGCCAAGATGATTTGGGAACACTGAAGTTACCAAGGTTGATGATTCCAACAAGAGAAGGGAAGTGAGATAGATGTTGTTGATGTAAAATGAGATAGTGCCTCAAAGTTATTGGTTGGGGAAGGTTATAGAGCAGTATACAGCATTAGAAACACAATTATTTGGTTCAAATACTTTTAATGAATGCCTTAAATTTATTCAACATAGGACTGGCAGGATGAGATTACTATACTTGTCCTTCTACCTACCAAACTGTAGTTACATTTTACTTCATCACAAAATAGTCTTATAGGTTTCATTGAATTTTCCCGATAATGAAAAGTGGTCTAATTTGAAATTTACAACTAAATCATCATAATCATCATCATCCTCATTTAACGTCCACTTTCCAGGCAGTACTGGCAATGGCCATGCTCAAATGGTACTTTTTATGTGCCACCTGCACAGGAGCCAGTCCAGCGGCACTGGCAATGACCTCGCTCGAATGTTTTTTCATGTGCAACCAGTACAAGTGCCAGTAAGGTGATGCAGGTAACGATCACACTTGAATGGTGCTTTTTACATGCCACCGGCACAGAGGCCAGCTTGTTGCTCTGGCAATGATCATGCTCGGATGGTGCTCTTAGTGCTCCACTAGCACGGATGCAAGTCATCGAATTTGATTTTGATTTCGATTTCGATTTCACTTGCTTCAGCAGGTCTTAGCAAGCAGAGTTTAGTGTCCAATGAAGGAAAGTTATGCATAAGTGGGCTGGTTACACCCCTGGCATAGGCCACAAGGTTATAGTTTCACTTGTGCTTACCAAGTCTTTTCAAGCACAGTATATTTCCAAAGGTCCCAGTCACAAGTCATTACCTCGGTGAGTCAATGAAAATACTAAAGAGTAAATATGTTGTTTATGTTAACAAAGTCCATGACATCAAGCTGGGAATTACTACTTTAAGTTATGAATTGGGTTTAAGACAATAATTCTCAAATAATGTATTGGAAAACTATTCTTTGTATGATTCCAAATTTTATTTTTATCCTATAGCACAGCTGTGTTTTAAGAAGTTTGCTTTTCAACCACATGGTAAGTGGCGTCTTTCATTCTCAATCTTTCATGGAAGCATCTGGTTATGGGGAAATATAACCTTACTTGGAAACAGGTAAAGGTTGGCAAGAGGTAGGGCATCCAGCCATAGAAAATCCACCTCAACAAATTCCATCCAATCCATGCAACATTGGAAAGTGAATGTTAAAATGATGATAATGATGATGAGGAGGAGGAGGAGGAGGAGGAGGACGACGACGACGACGACGATGACGATGATGACGATGATGATGATGATGATAAAAATAGTAAATTTTTGTTTCCTGGTGTTTGCAGTATCTCTAAGAGAGAAAAATTAACTTGTGAAAAACGCCAGTTGTAATTTGTTTTCCAATTTAACAAGTAATGCTGAAATCAATACAAGTAACTATATTTCAAGTAAACCTGATTTATAACTTAGCCCTTGGGCCAAAATCCCAATGCATATGACTGGTTTGAAAGAAGTCATATCACTGCCTAGTACAATTTCCAAATGTAACTTTTATTTGCAATAATACAACTCCCACTTCTAAGACAGTGGCAATAATACTGCTCCCACCACCAGGACACCTCTAGAACACACACACACACACACACACACACACACTATCTTGGACTGCATCCAAAAGAAAACCAACTGATTAACTATTAAGGACTCTTTCCTTTAACCTCCAAACATGCTTTCTCTTCATTGCTTTGTTTTTACTGCACTACAATGGCAACTGCCCCTTAAAACTAGCTAGGAACCATTAACCATTTACTACCTGAAACTAATCTCATCCATCATACCTATCTCTTTCTTACTGTCTCAGCATTGATACTAATTCTCCCATTCATAGGCTTCACATTAATGACCATACCAAGGTGTAGGAGTGGCTGTGTGGTAAGTAGCTTGCTTACCAACCTCATGGTTCCAGGTTCAGTCCCACTGTGTGGCACCTTGGGCAAGTGTCTTCTACTACAGCCTTAGGCCGACCAAAGCTTTGTGATTGGATTTGGTAGACGGAAACTGAAAGAAGCTCATGGTATATATGTATGTGTGTGTGTATATGTTTGTGTCTGTGTTTGTCCCCCCAACATTGCTTGACAACCGATGTTGGTGTGTTTACATCCCTGTAACTTAGTGGTTCAGCAAAAGAAACCGATAGCATAAGTACTAGGCTTACAAAGAATAAGTCCTGGGGTCGATTTGCTCGACTAAAGGCGGTGCTCCAGCATGGCTGCAGTCAAATGACTGAAACAAGTAAAAGAGTAAAAGTGTATACTCTTTCTCTCATATCCACTACAGGTTATTGAAACTGGATATCAATAGTTGATATTTCATGCCTGCAAAGGTCCTGGGTGCAGTCCCTTTCTCATGACTTAACACTTCAGAAAATACTACAAGTATGCTGCTTTATAGAAGAAGGGAAAAAATAGACAGCGAGAAAGGTTAAGACTTAACTTTAGAAAGAATATAGTATTGTGAAGTAAATTCAACTTCAGAGAAGACAGCGTTTGTCAAGAAATAGAATTAATAATTCAATAAGAACTGGCAACAGCTGGCAAACACACTTCACAAAAAGATCCTTAACAACTTCAAAGGGATAAAAGACTTTCAATAAACACATACATGTCTAATTGATTACAAGATTTAGTGCTTCGAGGAAAGTAAGATCTTGCTACTGACACATGGATCAAGTGAAGTTGAGAATAGGTGCATGAAGAAAGAAAAGAACTGGTGAAGCACTATGTCACATGACAAGAACTGAGATGTGACAAGAAGAACAAATTGCATCCCCTCCTTCTGCTTGGGGCATTTCATATACTTCTAGAGAAATTGTCTAATATATTGAATTAAGGCTCTTATAGAGAAATATAATTCTGAATATTTAGCAAAATTAAATCATTTTTGTAATTATTGGTATAGCTTTCCATTTGAGACAAATAGAAAAACTTCACTTCTGGGAAAAACACTCAGAATATGAACACTGCCTGGTTAACAAGCTATTCTGGCTTGGATACTGGAGAAACTACATTTCAGATAACATAGTCTTAGAGATACTATGTCTAAAGTATAGATGTGATGGTCATGTTTGAAATACCTCTGATTATAAAACTATATATCAGACCTTACTGAGTAAAAACTGCTTAACCCTTTTGTTACTAACCCGGCCAAAACCAGCTCTGGCTATGTGGTAAAATGTCTTGTTTTCATAAGTTTTGAATTAAAATCTTCCACTAAGCCTTCGTCACAATTTACATTCCTAACACTAGCTTAATGATAACTAAGTTATTTTACTAAATTCTTTGTTATAGTTAAAGTAATTGAAAGAAACACAGAGCATCTCAAAATAAATACGGTAATGAAAGGGTTAACAGCAGTCAAAGTGGCTGTTAGTCTGTTATAACAGTTGTAACTATGGGGAAAAGATGTCTTTTTTATTTAGGATGTAGGAGTCTTAATTTAATCGAATTCATTAAGATTTGGTAAACTAATGTCATATTTATTGACATATATTTCTGGAGAATTCAAACTTTTATGTCAACATTCTTATCTGGTCTTGTGGCATTACAGATAAGAACACCTAAAAAAATTATGACATTACAAAACAAAGGTTTATACCATTATATGCAAGTATCATATGTATTCTGTAGTACACTGTTACACACACACACACACACACACACATCATTGACATGATACTGGTACCATCCAGTACCCTCCTATTCATCATAGTCCCCTAGAACATAACAGAGGAATTTAAGACTGGTTGCCAATGACCTTGTTCTTCTAGCTGAATCTGTAGTAGAACAAGAAAAGAAATTTCAGGTGTGGAAGCAAAATCTAGAATCAAAGGACCTTAAAGTTAACTTAGCAAAGACCAAAGTTTTGATAATCAGGAAAACAAACAAAACTACATCCTTCAGGAAAATAGCTCTGCTCAACACAGAAGAAAGATATGGGTAGAAATTTCATACAGTGTACTCAGTGCAAGCTATGGACATAGAAGAGGAGCAGTGCTATCACAGGAAGGTTATCAGAAAAGGCAGAATTTGTATGTGGAAGATGTTTAGGAACAATAAATAAATACTTAAGTACACATGGGAAATAAATTCTCTCAAAAGCCCAGGAAATACCAAAGAATTAGTAGATAGCTTCTAGGTGACCTAATTAGCAATAAGCATATAAATAGGCTTCCCTTCATTGTTTTGCAATGCATGAAAAAAAATGGAAAATCCTGACTAAATTTGCGAAATTCCAACAATGGGTGCTGTTAAACCCGTTGCCAAAGTCCACAAAGTTTATAACAGCAGGTAGAGGTCTCGATTTAACTTCTATATGTCTCAGGGCTAAGTTCTGAGATGTGGCTTTCTCTGGTCTAAATCCATTTTGATTTGGTCTTAGATGGCTATCAAGCACCTGTTGAATCCTGAAGAGGATAATTTGGTTGATGATTGAGTGAGATATTGGACAGTGCAATTCCTCTGTAGTTAGTTTCCTTGCTGAAGCTTCCTGACTTTGGGATTGGTATCAAGTTGATCTTGGACCACTAATCTGGACTTTCTTGGTTCTGTAAGAACTTCTTCACAAAATCCAGTATTATTTCATCTAGATTGCACCTCCTGATAACTTCAGGAGATATTTCATCAGGCTCATCAGCTTTTCCCTCTTTCAGTCAATATTTGGTACTCTGAATTCTTTCAAATACTAGCTGGGGTGCTACAAGGAGATACACTTGCACCATATCTGTTTGTAATTGTATTGGATTATGCAGTATCGAAGACCCTGATTTCATCATAGACCAGCAATGATCATGGAGAGTGCCAGTAGTAACCATCACAGATCTGGATTTCACAGATGATAGATCTATTATCTAAGAGATCACTTATATTTAATATATCAAGCAGCTATTCAGCAGAGTAGAAGCATCAGCTGCAAAGATAGGACTGCATACAAATGTCAAGGAAACAGAATACATGTCTTTCAACCAATCAAGTGATGCTGAGCTGGTTGTTCTGAGTGGATCTAAATTGAATGTTACTGAAGACTTCAAGTACTTAGTGGGGCTGGGTGAGCAGTTTGAAAACAGACAGTAAGATCAGGAAGATACAAGCTTGAACAGCTTGTCACAAACTAAAGGAAGTATGGAACACCAAATTGCTCTGGCAAATCAAAATGAAGCTGTTCATTACAGCTATTGAATCAGTGCTATTATATGACAATGAAATATGGACATTGACAAAGAAATTATCAAATGGGCTAAATGGATGCTACATAAGGATGCTACAAATAGCTCTAAATGTGAAATGACAGCAACATGTGACAAATGAATTGCCTTTATGGAGACTTGCTGAAGGTCAGCAAGAAGATCACACAGAGATGGCTGCAACCATCTGATCACTACATGTGCCATCCTAAGCTAGGAGCATCCAAATAATCCTTGTGGAACCCACTTCATGGTGATGTAAGCAGAGGAAAACATCGTCACACAATGACAACTTGATTGCAGATACTGGCCTCAAATATATCCAGGAGCTTGAAGCAGTGATGACAGACTAATAAGTGTGACAGGTATATTTTGTTTCCATAATAACAAATAATATTCCAAAAGTCTGTTTTTCCTGTTTCCAGTAAGGGATAGTGGGGCACAATGAGTAACATTTACAGCATTTTTTGACTTTGAGAAAAAATTATTTTTATAAATGTTCACTAACAAAAACTGCATCAGCTAAGCAAATGACCTTATCTAAATGAATCAAAAACCATTATAATATATTTAGAACACTATTTCAGAAAATTACCTCCATTCTCAATAATCATATAAAAAACAAATTTAGATGGATCGAAATGAACAAGAAAAGACAAGGTAAATTTGCCTCTTCAGCTCTCCAGAATTACATTTGACAAAAAAACCCATACACATCAATATCTAGGTTAAATGAAAGGGAATCATGGGAAAATGGCATATGAAATTAATGAAACTTGACTAAATCAAAAAACTCAACATAAAATTTTCTCTGTAAGCTTCTTCACAATCTGCTGGAGTGGTTCCCAGCAGAATCCTAGTTTAAGCATCTCATATAATCCCTCATAACTTTTTAATTTTTTAGAATTCTCAAAACACAGGAGGATTCATAAAACTAGGAAACATTTAAAAAAATTTTTCAAATTTGTTTTTTTTTAATTACAGTCCTAAATTTTTACTCCAATCCCAGTAAAAGGCCATTAAACATGTTAATGGGGAGAAAGATATTGAAAAACATCAATACGTCAGAGTGACAAAGAAACAAGGATGGTATCAGGTGGTGATGAGATGTGCTAAAAATAACAGCTAAATAGCCCTTAAATCAGACACAAAAAACTTTTTTTTCATAGTCATATGAATTCCCATGTGTAGAATACAAATTTGCAAAAGTTTTCTGAAAATTCCCAAAGCTAGGAAACGTAATGAGATGTTATATGGGGTACTTAAAGCAGAATCCTGCTGGGCTCTCTTCCTGATACATTCATGTACCATGCTATTAAAGAAAAGAGATTATTGAGATTAGTCATTACTCATTTTGCCCCAGTTTAGATGTCATGTTTTGAAAATTGAAAATTATCAAATTAATGGAAAAAAATTGACTTGGAACACAACAGAGGAAAGAATTTGGATTGTCAAACATCCAAAATTGTCTAGATATTTCATTAGCAACCTAAATTACAACTGGGTCATGGTTGGGGAAAAATTTCGTGAAAATAAAGTACCTACTACCTGACAGTTTCAAACTGCCTCAACTGCAATAACAATAATGATGGCCATTGTTTACTCCCAAAGATGATGCAAGAGTACAAAATGGTGATGCAATACTTGTAATGTAATGTTTTCAGACAAATAGTGAGAAAACAATAAGAAATTGATAATAACTCATTTTGCCCCAGTTCTATCAATCTCTTTATCTTTATATACAACCAAACTCTCTCTTAGACACACATACATACACAAACACACACACACAGATATGCACTCATAGATACACACATTTTTTTGGAGTGTTTTGTTGTTTTCTGTCAATGTCCCAAAAGGAACTACAATTAATTCTCATGGGAATTGTGGCTGCTTTGGGAATGGGTAGCAAAGTGTTTTTTAATTGAATGAATTGATGTCACTAATGTAGTTGAAACTGGTTATTTATCAAAATAGAGGGTCTATTACATTTTTTATATGTTTGTTTATTGAAAGAGAGCTTCTGCATGCAAGATTGCTGAGAGGTGGGGGGGGGCCTATATTGAGTGTTACATACCCTTCATAGCAGGAGGGCCTTATATCTGTGGATGCCTGAGGCAATTGCCCTCTTTGACCACCACTCCTACAAATCTGGCTCTGGCTGCTATGGTTATATAAAGTGCCATCTGCTTAAAATGTATGGAATTTGTGGAAGAGGGAGACCCATGAGACAAAATAGTAAAAGTTGATCTCAAGATGTTGGGCCTCATGGTGATGACAAAAGACTGAGATGATTGGTGTTTCGTTGTGCTCAATAAGACCCATCTATCATGCTGGAAGTGAGGTCATGGAAGCATTAGGTTTACATCTAGACACTCACCTGACCCTCTCTTTCTGCACCCAATCCATGCCCATCAAAAGGAACTACAATTAATTCCTATGGGAATTGTGGCTGCTTTGGGAATGGCTAGCAAAGCGTTTTTTAATTGAATGAATTGATGTCACTAATGTAGTTAAAACTGGTTATTTATCGCCTCATCATACTTCTAATATTTATCATACTTCTAACAATGATTCTATTCAGCTGTTGTAATCACATGACAGCAGAATCTGCACATATTTCTTCCCCTTTGTGCTACTTCTTACTTCACCCTCTCCTTGGAACCACTTCCTTTAACATCTACCATCCCTCCTTCTTGATATCATCCCTTTATTTTCCATTGCTCACCCCCTTTCTATGCTTCCATGCCTCCATGTGTCGCTTCCTCTCTTCTGAGCTACTGCTTAGGCTGATCACACCTTCTGTAATCCCATTTCGTAGCAGCTATCATTCTCAACACCCTCTTATTTCTGCCATTGATGATCCCTAACTTTGTCTCCTACACTATAGCCAGCACAGCATACCTCTGGCCTCGGTCTGTACACATCTCTTTTTCTCTTCCACCCTTCACATCATCTTCCTATTTTCTGATCTATCTACAGGTTGACAATACTACTGCTCTCTAACCTTCTGTACTGTCACTTATCACCTCCTCCTTCCTGAGCTTTTTCTTTTACTTCCTTGCCATACTAATATTTACCACTAATCACTCCTTCACCCTTATACATCATTCACTATATTA
The DNA here is from genome assembly GCF_006345805.1 of Octopus sinensis. NCBI lineage: Eukaryota > Metazoa > Mollusca > Cephalopoda > Octopoda > Octopodidae > Octopus > Octopus sinensis. Next base: position 156,497,568 of record NC_042997.1, read on the forward strand.
ACCTCTATCCCCAACTCTAACCATTTGTCACTCTTTCACACTCCTATATAAGAATATAGCTGTGGATATCACTATTTTTTATCAGCAGAGTATCCTCTAAATTGGACAATCATATTGGATGGAATATCTAATGCAAAGTAAACTCTGCTGGAGAAAAATAAGACTCACAGCTGTAGTGCTTTTATTCTATATTCTTCCTATTTTTTTAATGTGTGATGAGAGAGATTTGGCTGCTGTTTCTAGCAAGTTAAGTTTGTAGATTTTAAAACAACCAAATAAGATTTAATAACTTCTATATTTGTAAACTATTTATATTAGTGAACTGATACACCAGCTAATGCATCCTAAATATTTGTCGGTCACTTGATGTACCAGTCCAATCATGTTAAGTATATATGTATTAGAGAATATTTGTAATAATGCATGTTGAATATTATATTATGAAATGGGGTACTAGCTCATGCATGCTAAATATTCCTATAGTGAATTGGCATAGCAAGTTCATGCATGCTAAATAAGTTATATTAGTGAATTTGTGTTATTGGTCAAAATTACGAATACTCAGGCCCTTCTGAAAAGATTAGAAACAATGCATATCAAAGACCAGTTACACCTTTGATATCAAGAAAGTGGTATACATGATCTAGAACATAGTTGACCACTAGCCACTCATGATGTTGAAGATGGTTCACTCAAGTAATTTTTTTCAGCTTAAGTACTTTATATTGTTCAAAGCAGGCTCAGGAAATCTCTCAGTGATAACCAGACTTCTACCTCTCCAGACAATTAAAAAAAGAAATCATCTTTATAATAGCAATTGCAACATTCCTTCTTTACGGATATGAAACTTGAACTCTCACTTAACTCCATAGTAAAGTACCTTAATGGCTGTTATATCTGGATGCTCCAGGTACCTTTAATATCAGCTAGATTAAGAAAATCTCTATGATTGCCTCTTCCAGTTGATCAACAAGATAGCAGGAAGAAAGTTGCAACTAGCTGGGCACTGTCTGCAACAACTTTGGTTGCTTGGCAACAAATCAACATCTGGAAAGCTATCCAAAGAAGAATGATCCATATATGTCCTTCCAAAAACTATAATTAAACATTGTTGAAGGACAATAATGTTGCAATAACAAATTATGTTGGATTACTGATGACAAAATAATATATATAGCACCTCCGTCATCATGTCAAATGTAATTGAAAGTTTATGCATCTGTTCATGCATGTTATGTATTTATATTAGTGAAATAATGCATCAGATAATGTCGGCCAAATTATTTAAAGAAAAGATAATTAATTAGAGAGAGAAAACAAGGAAATAGGTTTTGTGGAGTGACAAACAAGATATCAAACATATTTCTTTAGAGTTATATACTTCATCATGGTATTTTTCATGAATCCTCAAATCACAAGACTAGATGACAACACCTCCCATTGACAGGAAAAAATGGCACTGCAAACTGTTTATTAAAGATGACAGCAAGGCTGAAGTATTTACAGTAGTCATGATAAAGTACTGTTTTTTTTTTTTTTTTGTCACCTTTGGTTATAATATAGAACATAATGCAAACATAAATAAAGATATCTTAGTTTGTTGAAAAGAAGACAATAGAAAAATAAAACCTTTTAAACATGAAAATGAGGAGAATGTAGTCACAATGTTTAATGAAACTCAACCTGAAACACATAAATGAGAGAAATTTTACCTGATTTTGATAAACTGAACAATCTGAAGTGATTATAAATAACATCTGCTTAAATGAGAGCCACAAGGCACTTTGTAACATGATTGTTAGTAATTTAATAAAGAGAAGTTAACTCAAGAAAGCAAATAGATGTGTTGTTCATAAATTTGGATAGGTTCATATGAAAATGTGAATCTTGCTTCATATTACAAGTAAAGCACTTTGAAGAAAGTATGATTCAATAAGAATGTATGGGATACAATAAGAATACATTCAGAAAAAATTTCAAGCTCAGAACAACAAACAAAAGTAGGTCATTATAATTTGCAAGAGATACTTAAGAAGGAAAACTGTAATGGTAGTTTTCCTCAATGTCCACAGCCTGCTGGTTGAAAATGGTAAGAAAATTAGGAAGGACATCAAACCATAGAAACCATACCAAAGTAGACATTGAAGCATAATGCTGCCTGATCTGACAAATCCAGTCAAACCATTCAACCCATGCTAGCTTGGAAGACAAACATTAAAAGAAGATGATGATGGTGGTAGTGGTGGTGGTGGTGGTGGTGGTGGTTATGATGACGATGACGATGACGACAATGATGATGATGATGATGATGATGATGATGATGGTGATGATGATGATGATGGTGATGATGGTGATGGAGGTAATGATGATGATGATGATGATGATGATGATGATGATGATGATGAGGAGGAGGAGGAGGAGGAGGAGGAGGAGGAGGATGTATGGTGTGTCAAAGAAACAAATCAGAATTAGGAGTCTATGTAAATTTGAGAATGAAAGGAGGCTGGAATATTTTGAGAATGAAATCAAGGCATGGTTATTGTTCCCTTAACAGAAAGCAAAGGATGCTATTCAGGAAGCTGAGAAAAATGTAAAATTTGGTGAAAAGAAAATAAGGCAAACAGTGGAAATGATTAATGAATTATATTTCTTCTTTTTGGTAATCTTTTTTCATTAATAGCCCTATATTTAATTTTTTGTTAACACATGTGGCAATACAATAGATTTTGGCACCCAAATAATTAAGAAGAATTATAACTAATTTATTCCATGCTAGCCCAATTGGGCAGGGAAAATATTAACAAAATATATTTTATTGCATCATTTTAAAGTGAAACAGCTTTGTTTATCAAAATATCTTCTGGCATAAAGCCTAAATTGCCATTTCCCATTTTACGATATTTAGGCAAACAGTACAAGCTCAATTCAGTAAAAGACAAATTAAAAACTTACAAAATCATCAGCAGCAGTACACCGACTTTAAAATTGTAGTTTTATAATTTACAGTTTGGCTTTTATTCAAATTCTCATGCAAAGTGGCCAAGTTATTTGAAAGGAAATTTCACTCCCTACTTCTACCAAAAATGAAAATTCAAAGTCATTTATTCATTTATGATTTTTTGAAAAAATTTTCTTCCTCTCAAAGAATTCAATATTTTCTAAATCTAATTATAAAAGGGTTTTAAAGAAAGAAAGAAAAAAGGAATCCAGCAAGATTTAAACAAAACATGAAGTTTTCTGCATAGTTTGTCATTAATGAACATTACAATAGAACACATTTTTCCCTTCATAAACATATAAATAGTGTACACAGTAAACTCTCTTTATATAATGGACAGATGGATTCAATATGTGTTTGTGCATGTGTAACAGACACCTATAAATAGGTATGCATATATTTTTCTGTGCTTTGAAATGCAAATTTACTAATAAACGTGTGTATGTCTGTGAGTGTATTTATATATATATATATATATATATATATATATATATATATATATATATATATATATATATATATATATACATATATATATGTGTGTGTATATATATATATATAATATATATATATATATACGTATATGTATGTATATATGTATATATATATATATATATTATATATATATATATATATGTAATATATATAAATAAATATATATATAAAATTATTTCCTAGAATTGTGACATGACAAAAAAAATCACTCCATAATATTCAGTAATTATAAACATTTGGAAGCTGTAATAAAATATGTTGAAATAAAAGGCTTCACTTATATTATCTTTCAAATATTTTTTTTTCATGCACTTTGTAAAATACGTTGAAACATTTTTAAAACAGTTCCATTGCCAAGAAGAAATGTATTGTTATAGCAACAATTTATTAGTCAAATTTACCATTGTAAGCTTTTAGGGATTAAAATTATTATATTAGTGCAAGAGCAGGGATAAAAACTGGTGATTATGCAAGTGATAATAGCAACTATTTTACAGAAGCAAAAATGTTAAATGTAAACCATTCATATCCACAACAACTAGCAGTTATTGTTATGGTTATAATGTGTAAAACTATTCAAACTTTATATATTATACTCAATGAGTTTTAAAAGAAGGCAGAAGCTTAAAATGTACAAAAGAAGTAGCATATAGAGCATGTAATGTTTAACTAATTCTGCAGTATTTACAATTTGAGGCACTGCTAGTTGCTCTAAACTTGAACAAGTTAAAAACATATGACAAAAGGTAAAGAATAAAAAAAGATTCAAAGGAAAATTAAAAAAAAAAAAACTTGTATAAATGTGTTTGGAATATAACATTAGAATTGGTGAATGAAAAGAGAAAATAACAGAAGATATAAAAACAAATAAACACAAAAATGAAACTTTATAACCAGCATGAAATATTTCCTTTTCATTAATCATGCATGACAATTAAGGGTTTTAATGAAGAGAAAATTGGATTTTGTGAGGTTCATGCTTTTCTCCAAAAGCATTATTGATATTAATTTTGCAAAACATCTGATTGGGAGTCAAAAACATGAAACAAAAATGTGAGTATGCTAAAATCTTAATTGTTAGAGCTGTGAGAGGTTAATGTCATGCGGTTCACTGCACTCTAAGTTCAAATCCTGCTGAAGCTAACTTTGCCTTGCATCCCTTTGAAGTCGATGGCTGAAAATGTACTAGCAAAGTACTGTAGTCAATTCTCCCCTTTCTCTTTCTCTCAGATTTTGTTATATTGAAGGGACCAACAAATATGTGTCCAAATTGTGACCTCATAAATCCTTTTACTACACCTTTATGAACTTAGAAAGAAAACAGTGGCAATGTTTTCTTAGATTTGTAGAAGGCCACAAATTCGCAGAAGAACAACATGGACATTTGTAACAGGATGAGAGGTCCCCACACTGGATGGGTGCAGCTCGTATCCTTTACATTAAGCATTAATTGAAGGAAAGAGTCAAGACTTCAACAGTATAAATATTTATTTTCTTGATTCGCAATATATACATTTCTTCTTTCTGGGTGAATCAGTAGCCTAGGAGCTTATCACAGTAGTCAAGTGGAGTGAGCCAAATCCTGTCCATTCAAGCATAGTGGAGATACACCACGAGGTAGCAGCTTGAGAGAGTTGAGGAAACATGACTGTTTTGTTCAGCTGCCGGCGTTCGAGAGAACGATACAAGGGAATTTCGCTGCAGCTAGTTTTTTACGCATGCTTATGAGGGAACTTCCGGCAAGCCTCCTGGAAGAATCCAACTCTGCACATGCTTGCTGGAGATTTCCAAGATGGCGTCACTACACATTTGAACATGACATAGTATATGCTTGAAGCTTATTTCATTGAATCTGAAAGGATTTAAACTCAGTTTCATGTCAACCTCACTAGTGCTAGTGGCACATAAAAAACACCTAGTATGCTCTGTAAAGTGGTTGGCATTAGGAAGGGTATCCAACTGTAGAAAGCATGTCAGAGATGACATTAGAACCTGACACAGCCCTGCAGTTCCCTGTCAAACTGTCCAACCCATGCCAGCATGGAACACAGACATTAAATGATGATGTAAAGAGATAAAATTCAATATTGTAAGGCATTTAGTCTGGTGCTTTGCCATTTCTACCATACTAATAATAAATACATATGTATTGCTTTTTTACAAGACTTCCATGACTGGAGGAAGAAATGAAAAAGTTATTCACAAACCAAAACCTGACCTGAATGCTTACAACAGAGTGTACTTCACTAAAGGTACCCAAGAGCTACCAGATGGTATTAAACTAAGTGATGAATCAAGTTTACTCTCCAAAAATAAGAACAGTCAATTCTAATAGGGTTCCACACAGTTTCTATCTACCGATTTTCAATCACAAAGCTTTGGTCAACTTGATGCTACAGAGGAGGCCAATTGCCTAAAGTGCTATGCCATAGGAATTAACTCAAAGTTACAAATGTGAAGCAAGCTAGTTAACCATGCATCCATTTGTGATCTGCCTGGCATTTGAAATTGAGAATGGTATTGAAATACAAATTGACTTTAGAAAGTTTAGAGGATTAGAAAAACAATTAATAAGAACCAATCGTGAGGAAACCAGCAGTGGTCAATGTTAGCAAAAATTATTTAGTAGAGATTTAGGAGTCCCTTGTCCCTGCAGCCTAGACTTTATCAGAATAATAAGTCTGTAAACACAGTTTTAAGTTTCACTAAAACCATCATTCCTTTCTTCCATTAATTTTTATCCACTATTTTATCACATTTGTTTGCTTGGTGAGTTTCCTTTTAGATCTAATCAGACACTACTGGAGTTAGGATATCCAAATTTGCTTATCAGGTAATTACTGAACAAAATAAAACAAAGGTTTTTTTTTTTTTTTTTTTTCTTTTTTCTTTTTATTCTTTAAAATTTTGCTCTCATTTTATCAAGTTATTTAAATATTAATAAGTACATAGCTTAGCTCTATTGAGCATGTCATGTGCTGAGTAAGCCATGGTTATATAAAAGGAAGGGAATGAGTTATGAAAAATTCAATAAAAATATGTATGTCCACACACAGGTACATAACAATGCAATTTCTTTCAGATATTAGTGGCTGTAATAGTTAGCAGTGTAACATATAATCAATACAAACACATTATGACATTCTTTTGTTAGATACATTAAACATTGTGGTTTATGCCCAGTCTAATATTTCTTGTTATGAAACAGAATAGAAAAAATGGGGCACATTGAATATAGCCCTCAGACTTCTTACAAGCTTTTTATTAGCACTATATTCCATATTTTTTGGACAGTAATTTATTTATCATGCTTATTTTCCTATAGCTATTTGTCATTCATGAAATAAGTAATGTAACTTGAATCTTTCACACAAGTTTTGACTGGCAAAGTTTCAAAATAAACATTAATGGTGTCAACCTCATCAGGCTAGGATGCCTGCAAAGGCCATAAGCACTGCCTCCTGCTTCTGACCTAGCAAGTAAAAACAAAAATGTATAGAAGCCCTGACACTCTATTGAGTTGCTATTTCAATAAATGTAAAACACTAAATTTATACTTTAAAAATACTATTCCATGGGAAATGTGCATTCTGAATAGAAAAATAAATTAACAAAAACAAAAGTGCTGGTATGGTTGTGTGATTGAGAAGCCTGCTTCCAAACCATATGGTTTCAGGTTCAGTCCCACTGCATTGCACCCTGGACAAGTGTCTTCTACTATAGCTCCAGGCCAACCAAAACCTTGTGAGTAGATATGGTAGATGGAAACTGAAAGAGGCCTGTCATGTGTGTGTGTGTTTGTGTGCACTATTGTCTTGGCAGCATATGATGCCTATAAATGAGCATCATCACCATACAAATGATGCCATTCATTTCTAGTCTTCAGTGAAAAACATGTCCAGTTGTCAGAAAATATCACTGTGCTCAGAAACAGATGAAGGTTGGTGACAGGAAGAGTATCTAGCCGTAAAAAATCTGACTCAACAAATTGTCTAACTCCATGCAGGTAAGGAAAAGTGGACATTAAAGATATGTAATCCAACAGGGCAGTAGTCACCTCTTCTCCTAACAATCAACTCTTCCATAATGCATTATCCCAACATACAATTTCTAACCAAACATGGTGCATGTGAAGTGCACCAGTGTCCTAAAAGAAAACCAATGATATTCACTTAAAATATACTTAACCCTTTCGTTACTGTATTTATTTTTGAGATGCTCTGTGTTTCTTTCAATTAATTTAAATATAACAGGGAATTTAGTAAAATAACTTAGTTATCATTCAGCTAGTGTTAGGAACATAAATTGTTACTAAGGTTTGGTGGAAGATTTTAATTCAAAACTTATGAAAACAAGATATTTGTACTCAGAGCCAGAGGCAGTTTCAGCCAGGTTGGTAACGAAAGGGTTAATGCTATACAAATAAAAAAAGAAAATCTTTCATACACTATATCATCTACAGGATGATAAATTTTATATAGCTTATTTTTAAATTATCTAAATTAAAGCCTTGTTTTAAATTTTTTGTTGTTAATTTATGCTCCAAATACCAGTTTAATAATGACAAAGTTAATTTAGTAAATTTTTCAGTTTTAAAACTTAATTGAAACAAAAATATTATTTTTCAGCAGAAATATGGTTACAGTAAAAGGAAAACAGTATCGTAATGGATAAATATATTTTTACAAATATCCAATTTATACCGAGATATATCACTGTTGTTGGCGTAGGAGTGGCTGTGTGGTAAGTAGCTTGCTTACCAACCACATGGTTCTGAGTTCAGTCCCACTGTGTGGCACCTTGGGCAAGTGTCTTCTACTATAGCCTCGGGCCGACCAAAGCCTTGTGAGTGGATTTGGTAGATGGAAACTGAAAGAAGCCCGTCGTATATATGTATATATATACGACGGGCTTTTAGTATGTGACCTCTTTTAGTATGTGACCTCGTCTATATCAATAGTGATTTTTCTTTTTCCCCTGTCTTCCCTTCTCGGGATCTTTCCTTCTCCTATGTTTCCGACGAAGAGCTCCGCTCAAAATGTCAAACCCTCCTTCTTCCCTTCTTTCCTGACCGTCCAATAATACTTTATTTGTTCCACGTCCTTGCGTTGTTGTTTTTTTGTTTTTGTTTTCTTGTTTGGATTAACTTTATATATATGTGTGTGTGTGTGTGTGTGTGTGTGTGTGTGGTGTGTGTGTGTGTGTATATGTATGTGTGCATATATGTTTGTGTGTCTGTGTTTGTCCCCCCAACATCGCTTGACAACCGATGCTGGTGTGTTTATGTCCTTGTAACTTAGTGGTTTGGCAAAAGAGACCAATAGAATAAGTACTAGGCTTACAAAGAATAAGTCCTGGGGTCAATTGGCTCGACTAAAGGCGGTGCTCCAGCATAGCCAGTCAAATGACTGAAGCAAGAAAAAGAGTAATCTGTTAGTCATTCTTTTTCGTGTGTGTTTTTTTTTTTACATTGCATAATTATTCTTGATACAGTCAGGTAGATTCGAACATGAATATGCTAATTACTGTTGTGCTTTGTCACAGAACAACTCCTTTTAGACAAATGTGTATTCATAACATACATGATTCATTAGTGCAAGTGACTCTGGGGCAGCTTGTGTTTCAACATCGTTGTGTCTTGTCGGCCAGGGGCACTTCTGGACAGAATATAACAAGAGTCAATGCTGTTGTTTTAAACTTTAACCAATAAACTGTTTGCTGATCTGTGCTGATACCTGACAACCAATAATAAATTGTTAAATGCAAAGTAAACAACAAGAATTAAAATAATGACTTGTGGATTTATTCTTAATATCTTCTAGCAGATTCAAATGTGAATATGCTAATCACATTGCAGGAGAACATTTTCTTTATGACAAATATGTGTTCATAATTCATTTGGTTCAATAGCTCAAGGGACTCTGGGACAGCCAGTGTTTTTATTGCGTAACTCCAATTATTTCATTAGATTATCTGTTTTTTTTAAAAAATTTGAAGTTTCTATTGACAAACATTCTAGAGGAACACGTGTACTCTTTACTCTTTTACTTTTTTACTTGTTTCAGTCATTTGACTGTGGCCATGCTGGAGCACCGCCTTTTAGTCGAAGAAATCAACCCCAGGACTTATTCTTTGTAAGCCTAGTACTTATTCTATCGGTCTCTTTTGCCGAACCGCTAAGTTACAGAGACGTAAACACACCAGCATTGGTTGTCAAGCGATGTTGGGGGAGAAACACAGACACACAAACATATACACTCACATACATATATATATATACATATATACGACAGGCTTCTTTCAGTTTCCGTCTACCAAATTCACTCACAAGGCTTTGGTCAACCCGAGGCTATAGTAGAAGACACTTACCCAAGGTGCCACGCAGTGGGACCGAACCCACCTACTAAACTATAATTTAATGTAAGTTGTATATCTATAAATTTGTAAAGCAAGACTCAATATCTGGAATTCACTCCAGCAGATTCTTATGCACTTCCGTTTCAGTCCTGGGATCAAAAAGGTACTCCCACCCCTGTCTTATGTAATAGCTCAAGCTGTTAGAAATAGCAGCCAAATAACTCCCTCCCAGATTATTCCCTACTAAAAAGACACATGAGATAATGTAACTCACTGCTTTAAAAAATAGGTGGAACAGTCATGGCTGGAATGTCTTCAGTCCATCGAATATCCATCAATCGGGGCTGATCTAGAGCTAAACAACAAGAACTACCTACATTTTGGTCTAATTTGGTCAATATGTTTGTGTCTAGTTTAGTAACGTGTAAAACAATGATTGAGTCCAGAGAAAAGAAATTTGCTTTCCTTTGATTGAAATCAACATTGCCTATAACAAACTTTCTTTTGAAGTCAGCCTGATTGTTTCAGACTTATTCCTCATAAAGACTAGCTGCTGATATGAAGTCAAGATAATGTCGGTGTTTTCTTCTTTTCTTTAAGCTTCATATCCCAAGTGTCTTTAATGACATTCACCCTTCCTTCATATAAAGTCTTTTTTTCTTTTCCCATAGATATAATTATGGTATTAATATTATTTCTATATTGCTAAAGCCAAAATGAGAACAATAACTAATAATGATTGCTGGTTCCTAAAATTTGTCTTTTATCATTGATTTAGAACATAATAATAATAATGATAATAATAATAATAATAATAATAATAATAAAATAATAATAATAATAATTTATTTCTTTATTACTCACAAGGGGCTAAACATAGAGGGGACAAACAAGAACAGACAAGGGGATTAAGTCGATTACATTGACCCCAGTGATTAACTGGTACTTATTTAATCGACCCCGAAAGGATGAAAGGCAAAGTCGACCTCGGCGGAATTTGAACTCAGAACGTAACGGCAGACGAAATACTGCTATTTATAATAATCCTTTCTATTATAGGCACAAGGCCTGAAATTTTAGGGAAGGGGTTAAATCGATTACATCGACCCCAGTGGTCCACTGGTACTTATTTCATCGACCCTGAAAAGATGAAAGGTAAAGTTGACCTCGGTGGAATTTGAACTCAGGATGTAAAGATGGACGAAATGCAACTAAGCATTTTGCCTGGTGTGATAATGATTCTACCAGCTCGCTGCCCTGATGATGATGTTGATGATGATGATGATGATGATGATGGTGGTGGTGGTGGTGGTGTGGTGGTGGTGGTGGTGGTTTCTGATTTAAGCACAAGATCAACAATTTTGAGGAGAGGGGATATTTGTCATCACCATTAGTCCTAGTACCTGACAGGTATTTTATTTTATCGACTACGGAAAGATGAAAGGTAAAGTAGACCTCGGCAGGATTTGAACTGAGAATGTTTATAAAAGAGTCAGAAGAAATACTGCAAAGCATTTACCTGATGCTCTACGAATACACCTCCATCAATAATAAGTAATTGCTAACAATTTACTTCCATTTATGAATCAAAGACACTTAATAGAGCTTCTTTATTTTTCATCACAAAGATGATGATAATGACAAAAGGAGGCTGCCATGACGAAAACATTTTGTAGCTGCTGTTGTAGTCATCCAATTTAAGGATGTTATCAAATTACTAGTTATATTAGCAAGCTCAAACATTTTGAACATAATTGTATTGCCAACACATCAACAACTTTATTACTTTCGTAGCCATTTCCCATGTGTGCCAACCTTACAAAATCCAACGTTTACAACTTTCAGAATTAATTTCGGCTGCAGTTGAGCTAAAATGACAGGCTGTAATAGATTCCTTGAAATTTATCTGAGGGTGGATTTATCAGCTGCCTCATCATAAACAAGCCCTTTTCTGTTTTTAGCAGAGTCCACTCCAAAGCAAAACATGGCCAAGTCTCCAGTACTAGAAAAGAGGTGGGAGCGGAGAAAGAAAGAGAGAAAGAGAGAGTGAGTGTGTGTGTGTGTGCATTCATACACATGTGTGTGTGTATGCATTCATACACATGTGTGCGTATGTGTGTGGTTGGACACGTGTTTGTGTGCAAAAATCCATGTGTCAGAAAAAAGCAGACATTTATGTATTAGTGAAAGAGTGGGTTTGTTACTATTATTATTAATAAAATATAATATTTTAGCTTCGTAATAGCCAAATCATAATTACACTGTAATATTGTGTAATAATATATATATGATAATTATGGTTTCGTTAAATATTTTGTTTTATGTTCTTTTTTCAAAAGACGGAAGCAACAACTAGGGAAAGAACTCATTATGAATTGTGATTAGTATATAAGCATACAAGTAATGCAACAAGTATATTTTTTGATATCATCAAGCAATATATTATCAAGTAATGTCATACAACCAATCGATTACCAAAGTTTTAAGCTAATATTGCCACTAGATAATATTGATGACTCTTCAGATATGTAGGCTTGAAATGCATAACCTCTTTTATATGAGAGATATACAAATTCCAGGTTGGCTTGCTTATGGCCAAAAAAGAGGAATAAACCCTAGTCAAAAAACTATTTGGTGGGAGAAAAGAAATTATTTCCCATAGTCTGGTATTAGCTATGGTTAAAGCACGTGCACATGCATGCGTGTGAATGTTTATATCACACTCCAGTTCAAAACAGAGAAGACCAGGAAAAAGCCTAGATCATGTGAACCTTTTGGAATGATTCTCCTCTCCAATAAGCAGAGCCTGCGCTTTCTACTTCCATTAAGATACAGCCAGAACTATTCAGCAACCTCCAATTGATATGATATGGTATTGCTTCCTCATTTAATCATCAGATATAGGTGGCTAAAGTTATAACATTACACCTTACCTGGATTCTAAAGGAGGATCTGTGATTATTCAGCTTACTCTTAAATGAGCTCTTCATTGCCCCAACATATTTCTATGTGTGAGCCATACTCCTGGTGTTGGTTGACACTATCTCTGCCTCATAGACCAATGGTTCTGGGTTGATTGGTCATTAACTCATTGTAAATCCTACATGAGCATCAAGCAACAAACTCAAACACTTTCTATGAAATCCATGATATACATAGGATGTTATGATGTGAAGTTTCTGGAGTTGTGTTTTGGGTAAGTTGGCAGGAAAGAGAGTAGAAGGCTGGATTAATGATAGGGATAATTGAGAAAAAGAGAGTAATAGAGTTAAAAGGTGATAGAATGAGTTGTAAAAAAATAAGAGTCAAGGGCTATCCAATATTATAAAGAAGTATGGGAAGGTTTGAGGGATAGGTGAGGGAAGGAAGCAAGGAACCCTGAGTCATTAAAAGAAAGAGAGGTGCTGGGGGTTGCAGGATAGATCACAGGGGGGAAAGACAAGAGAGGTGTGAGGCAGAGAGGTTATGGTGGGAGTGCAGTGTCAAAAAGAAAAAAGGAGGCAAAGGGTGAAGGATATACAAAGTCTGATCAGTAAGTATCCGGATTGTTGCCATAGTAACAAAGCTAAAGCACACCGCGTGAAGCTGCTTGGCATGCGCACTAAGTTTTAATGTTCTAGCTCACTCCCACTGTTTACAGCAGTGCTTGGAAGGAATGTGTGTAGAATGTGATTGAGGCCTACGCAAAGTTACAGAAAGTGTATGGAGAGGAGTGTATGAGCAGCACACAAGTGTAAAAATGGGTCAGATTTTTCCAAGATGGCCGAAAAAATGGTGATATTGACAAATGTTCTGGGAGACCTGCAACCAGCAGAATCGAGTAAAACATCACAGATGTGCATGCAGCTGTGAGGGGGAAATCATTGAATCTCTATCTGTGAGTCATCAGAGGATGTGCAGATTAGTTACAGTCCAGTTCAGTCCATTATCACTGAAGATTTCGGTATGAGACACGTGTCTGACAAGTTTATGCCAAAATTGCTTTCAGCTAATCAAAAAGACACTTGAGTTTCAGTTACACAAAATCTCCTTGATCATGTCGAGAATGATGAAAACTTTTTGAAAACTATGTGTAGGCCTCTGAGCAAGTATCACCAAGCTTTTGTCAAAATTTGATGCAGATTCTCTGCTCAACTTTCTCTGTCATGGTCAATGTAATGATCACACGCTACACACCTTCCTTCCAAGCTCTGCTGTTTACAACAGAAGCAAGCTAGAATGTTAAAACTTAGTGCGCATGCACAGCAAAGTTGAAGGTCAGTTTGTGCCAAATGGCTTCACTGTGTGTGCTCTAGCTTCATTACTATGGCAACTGTCCAGATATGTATTGATCAGACCATGTATATATATATATATGTATATATCATCATCATCATCATCATCATATATTTATTATGTAAGACTGAAGTGAGAAGGTAGGAAGGTCCTGTGGCTTACATGCCTACCTACAAGTAATTTTATTCAATATTTATTTTTGCTTGCAAAAGCTGGTTCTTTTTGGTTGAACTATCATAACTCCAGCTGCTTCAGATGCTAAGATATCAAAAATTGTCAAATTGTAGTACAACAGTTTTTGTTATAGAATGACGAAGCTATTTTTTTTTCATTTTCTGGATAAGCAATGTTTTTGACTTACGACACTTTTGCATAATTGCTATGATATATTTATAATATATAGATAGATAGACAGATACATATGTACATAAATACATTTATACATATAGACTTATTTTATAGAACTATGTGTGTGTGTGTGTGTGTGCACGTGCGCATATGCAAAAGCATTTGTATATAGGCATATAGATGTTTATTATACTAAAAAAACAAACATCTGAGAAAACAAAGAGAAAAAAGAGTATTCAATACCTATTGTAGAGTTTATCCTGCTTATTGCAGGCTGAAAGCTTCAGTATCTTTATTTAGTGATTCATATTTTTAATCAACAGAGTGTAGGAAATTTGAAACTCAGAGTAACTGTTTTCAGCTTACAATTTACATATGGCTTCAAGGAAGATATGCAATGACCCACAAGCATTCACCTCTGAGTGCACTGTTTCTTATAGCAAAAACAGCTGTAAGCTAATGAAGTTGATTATGTAATTCCTGCTCCCTTGTCATTTACTAAGTAATATTAGACTCACAGGTTATTGGTACTCACAGGTTATTGGTACTGCTACACCTAAGCAAAATGATAAAATGTGTGTGTGTGTGTTTGTATGTGCATGCATGTGTAAACATACATACAAACATGCATGCACTCGCACTCGCACACACACACACACACACACACACACACACACACACACATACACACACACACTCAAATGCATTTATACAAACAATGACAGATTGACAGGCAGATATTTAATACACACACACAAGCATGTATATACATAATATAATGTGAAAAGATAAAGTTCCCTAAAGTTTTAGCCTTAGTTAACTCACTACCACTTTCTTCTATTTATCTGTAAGGACAAACTCAAACAGGTAGAATGAAATATTGATTGCAACAAGCAAACTGACAGGTTTCAGCAAGAAATACCTGTATCCCTTCATCAGATGAGCATCTTTGAAATTTCCAAAGAATTCCTATGAATCAATATTTTCGCCTGAGGCTTTCATGAGCTGACATCGTGTTAATCTTGTACTGTCACAGTTGAAATCTAGTGAAGATATTAATCTCTCAGCATTCACTTTTTACTTTTTTCTTCAGTGATGTGTGAGGATATGCCAATAACTTCCTATATCATGAGAAGTTATAACTTCTAACTTGTTATTAATAAACCAGCTAGTGAGCCCCTATGTAATCACCTGACCTACTACAAATAGCAGCCAAATTTATCCTCAAATTACCATTCTGGAATGGAAGGGAACCACTGGAGAAAGGATACAGATCAAGAACTATATTAGATAATGGAGTCTTAGATATGTAATGCTCGAGAGAAGAACAGGATGGTTATAACTAAAATGTTTTATCATAGATCTGCTCAATCAAGGTTGAACTGGAACTAAACAAGTTATTAAAATTTTGTCTAAGAGGACTGCAAAAGCTCTATACACAGTCCCTTCCTCCAAACCAAATCAATGAAAATAAGGAAATATGTCAGAGATGTCAGTGTAATAAAAATAGAAAAAGAAAAATATTATGAAACTGCTTAATTTCTAAAAGGAAAAAGATGAATTTGCTTAGACTTTTTATTTTTTCTTTAATAGAGCAGAAGAAATAGTTGAATCAGAAAACAACCATATATGGTACATTACTACCTCACAATTCTGAGATCAAATCCCACCAGATCCAAATTTTTCTTCCTTTCCTAAGTGGATAAAGTAAGTACTGCTTTTATGTCAAGTCATATTAATCGACTGTAGAGCACAAAATTGATCAGTATTATATCTGATCAAAATAAATCAATCAGTTTACATCCATTTTCTTTTCTTCAACACTGACTGATTTATATAGTTTTATGAATATATTTGTATGAATTACTGTCTCAAATATTTTCCTCATGTAATACCAATCAGTCATATGTGATATATTTTAATGAAATTCATTTATAAACTTGAAAATGACAGTAACAACAGCTCAACAATGAACTACTCCTACCTTTTTTCAAACTGCAAGCAGAGAGAACCTCACTAAATGAATCAGATAATACTGAGGGATGTTTCCATTAGATTTTATTAATAAAAAGTAAACATTTGGCACAGATATAACTGAGTGGTTAAGAGGCTCATTTTGCAGCCATGTGGTTTTGGGTTCAGTCCCACCACATGGCACTTGTGGTAAATGTGTTCTACTATAGCTTCAGGTCAATCAATACAGTGTGAGTGAATTTAGTAGATAGAAACTGTATGGAATCCTGTTGTGTATACGTGTTTGTGTAAATACACACACACGCACACACACAACTTTGTGTTGGTGTTTGTCTCCTCCACTGCTTGACAACTGGTGTTGGTTTGTTTGTTTGTGTCTTTGTAACTTAGTAGTTCAGCAAAGAGACTGACAGAATAAGTACCAGGCTTAAAAAATGTCCTGGGGTTGACTCGTTCAACTAAACCCTTCAAGTCAGTGCTCCAGTATAGCCACAATCTGATGACTGAAACAAGTAACATAAAAAATTTGAGTAAAGGTTAATCACAGTTGTACTCAGAAACTGACCTCAACATTTTTTTTATTCTGAAATTCAATGCCTTACTTACTCAACCATACTGACATTTTGTTCTTAAAGACCAGGTTTATTAAATTGGAGTATTGCTTTATAACCAAAAATGTTTTTAATATGAAAGAAAAAAAATGTACAATGGTTTTGTCAAATATCTTTCATTAAAGATACCTTAAATCCAAGATTTTAAATGACAGCTTCAAGAATTATTGAATGTGTTCAGTGAAAAGTGAAACACAAGTCAATGAAAAAATTTGCTAGGCATTGCAGACATCAAGTGACTGTTCCAAGAATTATTTTTAAAAATAATTTGGTGTGGTTTTCACTAGTCATTAGTAACTTTGGAGTTTATACTCATCCCCTAGATATTCCTGAAACAGTACAAAATTTCACTTACCACCTCTTAGCTTCATTAGCCTACTCAATGAAATTCAGGTTCTCCAAGGGCATGTCATTTTCTTGAGGAACTTCCTGTGTTCTACTTGCCTTCAAACTATGCTTTTTTTACTCTTTTCTTTTCTTACTTTCTCCACACACACACACACACACACACACACACACTCACTCACACACGTACAGGGGTTCTTCTACTTTCCAGCTACTAATATCCACTCACAAAATACTAGTAAACCCACAGCTGTAGCAGATGACACTAAGACACAAGCCAAAAGCATCCACATCATGGGAGAGAACACCCAAGCCATGACATTACAAAATGAATGTCTTAACCACATAGCCATGTCAGCACCCTCAACTATGATCATCTACTGTTATCCATCACCACCCAATTCTCTATTTCGTACTACCCTATTTAGACAATAGGTTATGATGTCATTCAGCCTCCTCACTCATGAGTAGCAAATGGGCTTCCTGTCCTGTACTACCACTGACATCTCTCTCTTCCCACTATGGAATATTCCAGTATAGCCATGTTATCTTCAGGTGGTTGTCAGAACTGGTATGTCCATGCAAAATCCACCTAACCACAAGTTGATGTGAGTCACACACTTGACTTCTCAGTGATGTTGTGTAAAACTAACTCAAAATCAAAGGTCCTAATCAACACCAATGTCTGTGACCATAACTGATGTGTTTCTCTTGCCCATAAATTGCAATATCATCCTGTAGGTAGGCACACTCACACACATAGTCCTATATATATGTATAAATGTATTTATGTACATATGTATCTGTCTATCTATCTATATTATGTATATATATATATATATATATATATATATATCATAGCAATTATGCAAAAGTGTAAGTCCAAAACATTGCTTATCCAGAAAATGAAAAAATAGCTTTGTCATTCCATAGCAAAATCATTGTACTACAATTTGACAATTTTTGATATCTTAGCATTTGAAGCAGCTGGAGTTATAATAGTTTGAGCAAAAGAACCAGCTATTGCAACCAAAAATAAATATTTAATAAAACTACCTGTAGGTAGGCATGTAAGTCACTAGACCTTCCTACCTTCTCACTTCAGTCTTACATAATAAATATATGCTTCCAAATGCTCTTCCTCTGCCACAAACCAGCCAAGTCTCCTTCCAAATGTACACAACACCTCTATTTTCTTCTTTTGTCTGTAATTGACCCATATCTATTTCTTTCTAGCTCACAAAAGAGAAATTGCTACTATTATTGCGTTGTTACTGTCCCAAGTTTGCATTTTCACCACTTTTGTGCTTCTCAAACTATAACTCCTTTATGCTTATAGCAGGGACTATTTTTATGTCATTCTTGCTTTTAAAAAAATTTTTTTTTATTGTCTCTATTTTACAAAAATTTAAGGATGTGCTCACTGCTACCTTCATCAAGTCCAGTTCCTCTCACTGCTCCTACAGAGATGGATATTTTGAACCACTAACAAACAAAACAAAATGGATGCTTGCCCAAAATATATATATATATACAATAAAATTACTAAGGATGAATCTTCTTTTCCGCCTAACAGAGTGGACATTTAAATATTCTGAAGTTCTTTGTTGATGAAAGGAATGCTTTTTCATCAAGAAGTCCCAGAAGAAATTAACTTCTATATAGAGCTCTGTGAAATGCATGCATTCACAACAAACAACAATAATTATTATAACAGCAATTGTTAACCTTGCACACTTTCACACAGGCTTTTCAAGAGGTATCTAATTCTTGTTTTAAGAAAAGAAACTCTTGATGTGTTTTATCAAACTATGAATGATAAAGAAAATGAAAAAAAAAAAGAAAAAAACAAACTTGCATGGAACTCTTGAAAAGATAAAATAATAATATTGATTTCTTTCATAGGAACAAGGCCACTAATTGTGAAGGAGGAATATAGTTGATTGAATTGATTCCAGTATTTGGCTGGTACTTTATTTTATTGATCTTGAAAAGATAAGAAGCAAAGAGAACCTCAATGGGATTCGAAATCAGATTGTAAATGGACATAACTGAATATGGTCAGGAATTAAATCAGACTTCTATATTCCTGCTATCTACAATAATTATAATAATGGTTTCAGAATTTAGTACAAGGCCAGCAATTTTAAGGGTAGAATAGGGTTAGTTGACTGCATCAACTCTAATATTTGGCTGGTACTTTATTTGATTGATCCACAAATGGGTGGAAAGCAACGTTGACCTCAGTGGGACTAGAGCACATAATGTAAAGAGCTGGAAGAATTTCTGCTAAGCATTTTGTCCAACACATTAGTGATTCTACCAGCTAACTGCCTTAAAGATAATAATAATAATAGTTCCAAATTTTGGCACAAGGCCAATAATTTTTGAGGGGAAGGGGTTTAGTTGATACCAGTGATCCGAGTACTTGGTTGATACTCCCTCCCCACAAAATTGCTAGCTTTGTATCTGTTAGAAACAACAACAATAATGTCGGTGGTGGTAACAACAACAACAATAACATCCCTTTCTACTGTAGGCACAAGGCCTGAAATTTTAGGGGAGGGGGTTAATCAATTTTATCAGTCCCAGTATTTGATTGGTATTTAATTTATCAATCCCAAAACGATGAATGGCAAAGTTGACCTTGGTGATATTTGAACTGAGGATGTAATAATAATAAATTTCTTTATTAATAATTTTTTTTGATTATATATAATAACTTTAAGATTTTTTTTATTAGTTATGAAAAACAAATAGAAGAGCTTCAATTTATATTTCATCTTCAGAATTAATCATATTTCAGAATGAATGTATATTAATGCTAAAAAGAAAATGCAGAAACTATAAAAACTCATGATTCATTCTATAAAACTGAAATCAAAGAACAGAGTCTCCTGCTTTCTCCATGTTCAATAAACTCTAAAAGTTTTAATGCAGAAGAAAGAAAAAAAAATGCACCTTATTCATGGAATGTATGCAAAAGCTCATTATGCAAGGAATGCATTTCAGAGTTAGTTTACGATTTGGTTCCAGTGTTTCTCTGACTCACTCCCCCTTGCCTACCTGGAATAAATTGTTCGAACCATTCTAAGTTTGACTCAGATGAGGCTCACCACTCACACACACTATGTTTAACTGCCTGGGGGCAGTAGCTAATGCTTGTTTGTTATTCTTTTCCTTTTGTTTGTTTTTATCAACAAAGATGCATATCCCAAGAAACTGCAGCAAACTTCCTTTATATGGATACCAGGAGACACAGAATTGCTAACATTTTTAAAACAAGAAACAAAAAGCAATTTCAAATCTGATGTAACAAATTACACTTCGACCATTGTCATGAATAAATGTATGTGCTAGAATCAAATTAGTTTATTATATGTTGTTTTGTGGGTTTCTTATTGAGCAGAAGAGGTTTTACAGAGATGACATATACCCAGCAAAGTATGTGTACAGGCAGCTAATGGCTATATAATCACACACACACACCCTCCGTACACTTATTTACATAAATTATTCAACTAAACATGTATATAAAAAAAAATAAGAATAATTCAATAAGGTCATTCATTCATTCATTCTTTCACACACACAGACACACATTAGCATGCATGCTGCATGCACGCACACATGCACACACACACACACACACACACACACACACACACACACACACACACACACACACACACACACTAAAACACACACGCGGTTTTGCTAATTCTTAAAGTAGTTTTTCATATTCAAGTTCAAAACAAGTTTTGTGGCTATATTTACAGCTCAATGCTTTTCCTTACAAATAATTCTCTTGTTATAGACACCACTGTTTATATCAAGCATATCTTTATCTTCTCTGAACACTGTCAGATTCCTTTCCTCACTGAATGCTTCACTTTCTATTCTAGTCTTGTTGCCAATTGACTTGATCACAAGCTCATGAAGAAGCCTTATGTATGAACACACTCAATTGGCTAAAAATAGCAACCAAATGTCACCCAAATTATACTCTATTATCTTGAGAAAACTTAAAACATTGAATAATGTAATCCTTGATACACTATTCTTGAAAACATAACAGACTGGTGGGAAGCGGAATGTCTCTGGTCATAGGGTTACTCAATTGAGGCTGATCTGGAGCAAAACAACAATTTGCCTTGTCTCTCCTACTCCCTCCCAACCAACAGACTTATTGAAACCTTATACATATTGCTTCATACAGTTATAAATATTCATTCTGAAAGGTGAATCTTAAAATAGATAAAGCTATAAATAATTGTATGTAAATATTGGGTTTAAAATAACTTTGGATTAAAAAAGTCAAAGACTGGTTGTGGAAAGTGCAAATTACATATTCTTTTTTCCTGATACTATCAGGTCATTCCATAAGTTCTGTCCAATTTTATCTTTTTTAACCCTTTAGTGTTCAGATTATTCTATCAAACATAATGCTTATTGATTCACATTGATTTGAATTAATCATGCATTATCTCATATCTTCAAGGTCTTGGTGGTGTAATTACTTAATGTAGAATAACATTGTAGGGTAGGTGTGAGGGCCTGGATCTGGTCAGTTTGAACATAAAACAGATTAAATATTTTGGCCAGATATGGCCAGTTTAAATACTAAAGGGTTAAAATTGAATGGAATTTAATAGTATTTTAGAATGTCTAATGGAATTAAAAATTATTTTTATGCATTTGTGTACATTTAAACTAATTAAATATCATTTTACAGAATAATAGAATTAAAATTTCTTTGATTAAAACCCTTTATAACATGGGAGTATCCAAAGAGCATTTGAGGCACATAATACTTTATGAGTACAAAAAAAGGAAACTCTGCAGCCGAAGTGCCTCGAAACATACACTCAGTTTATGGGAAAGAATGCTTGAATGAAAGAACTTGCAGAAGATCATCATCATCATCATCATCATCATCATCATCATCATCATCATCGTTTAACGTCTACTTTCCATGCTAGCATGGGTTGGACGATTTGACTGAGGACTGGCGAACCAGATGGTTGCACCAGATTCCAATCTTGATCTGGCAGAGTTTCTACAGCTCGATGCCCTTCCTAATGCCAACCACTCCAAGAGTGTAGTGGGAGCTTTTACGTGCCACCAGCACGTGAAGATTTCAGCCTTGAAGATGAAGATCGAACAGGCCATCCAGTTGAGTTTGATGATAAGCTCCTTGAGGCATTACATGAAAAAAATCATGCATTATCAGTTTAAGAATTGGTAATAAAGCTTAGTTCAAACCATACAACTGTTCATCATCATCTTCAACAACTTAGAAAGGTTACTAAACTTGGAAAATGTGTACTTCATGAATTGTCCGAAAGCAACTGCAAATCCCAAGTTGACATCTGCTCTTCTCTCCATTCTCGCGAACTCATTTCACCCTTTTTGGATAGACTTGCGACTGGTGACGAAAAATGGATCTTCTATTGAAATGTTAAATGTCGTAAACAGTGGCTTGGTAAAATGGAATAAGCTCAACCACAACCAAGAAGGGAACTTCATGGAAAAAAAGTTCTTCTCTCTATCTGGTGGGATTGCAAAGGAGTAATTCACTTCGAATTGTTACCACCTAATGCAACAATCAATGCTCAAGTCTACTGTCAGCAATTAGAGTATTTGAATCAAGCTTTGAAGGTAAAAAGACCCACTTTAGTGAATCAAAAAAGAGTGATGTTTCATCAGGACAATGCGCGATCCCACACTGCAAAGATCACATCACAGAAGATCAAAGAACTTGGTTGGAAAAAATTCCTCATCCAACTTATTCTCCCGACCTTGCTCCTTCAGACTACCATTTGTTTTTGTAGTTTACAGAATGGTTTTGGGGACATAACTTTCGCAAGCCAGGAGGAGATCGAAGCTGACATTTCAGAGTTCTTCGCTTTAAAACCAAAAAAGTTTGTTAGTCCCAAGTTACACCTGATTGAGTAAACCTATGATCATGACATTCCACTTCTAATCATTTCATCTTTTTGTATATCTCAGAGTACAATGTGCCCTTCCCTTATTTTTTTAAAGATAATAGGATGGTGTAATTTGAGCCTAGCATTGACTCATATAGATGCTCTTAAAATGGTTCAAATTCTCTGTTTTTAAACAGAAACATTTTTTGCCTACTGGCCTACTCAAGTGATCTCTTAGAAACTATCCTTTCTAAATGAACTTGTAGGTTAATTGGAAATACATTTGTAGATTAACTGGAATACATCTAACCCTTTAGCATTCAGAATACTCTGTGAAATGTAATGCTTATTTATTGACATTGTTTTGAATTAATCATGCATTATCTTGTAACTTCAAGATTTTGATGATGTGATTGTTTATTTTTAGAATGTCACTGTAGGGTAGATGTGAGTGGTCAGCTCTGCTCAATTTGAACATAAAACAGGTAGAATATTTAGGATTGATATGACCAGTTTAAACATTATAAGGTTAAAAATGAACAGGGAAGAATAATGGAACGGAATGAGAATGAACACTGATAGGTAATCATTAAAAAGAGGTTAATGCCTAAGTATGACTGGAAGCGAGCAGCCTAACAAAAGCCAGCCTGGTTTTTTGATTCTTATAAATTCTGATATTAATGGTATATTGATTAGAGGTCTTCTTCAACCATGCCTC
Organism: Octopus sinensis; assembly: GCF_006345805.1. Taxonomy (NCBI): domain Eukaryota; kingdom Metazoa; phylum Mollusca; class Cephalopoda; order Octopoda; family Octopodidae; genus Octopus; species Octopus sinensis. Next base: position 156,521,619 of record NC_042997.1, read on the forward strand.
CCACCAGTGAACACACACACATACACACTATCTCTCTTTCTCTCTCTCTCTCTCTCTCTCTCTCTCTCTCTCTCTCTCTCTCTTTTCCTCTCTCTATTTCTATTTCCCTTAACAACCAGTTTTGTAAGTATTATCTATAAAAGACATTCTAATTACTGTTCTGAATATTTGATCTTTACAGAAAGATTAATTTAAAGAATACTTCATTCATGATTGGACAATGATGATAATTATTCTTTACATCAGTAAAAAAAAAAACACACATTTGTCTGTGAGTCAGAATAAACCCAGTATATAACTGGTATGTGTTTTGTCAAGTATGGAGGAATGAAAGACTGAGTTGACTCCAGTAAAAAAAATAATTAAATGAAATACTCTAAAGCATTTAGTATAGCAAATTATTATTCATGTTACACATCTGTCTAATAATAATAATCCTTTCTAATTATAGGCTCAAGGCCTGAAATATACATGGAAGGGGCTAGTTAATTATATCACCCCCAGGACTTAGATAGTCCTTATTCTTTTAATCCTGAAAGGATGAAAGGCAAAGTTTCCCTCCACCCCACTTCAATGGGATTTAAACTCAAAACATAAAGCATTAGAAGAAATGTTGTCAGTATTTTATCTGACACACTAACGATTCTACCAGCTCACGACCTTAATAATAATAATAAAAATAATAATAAAAATAATAATAATAATAATAATAATAATAATAATAATAATAATAATAATAATAATATAATAATAATAATAATAATAATAATGATAATAACAATGGTTTCAAATTTTGCCACAAGGGTAGCAATTTTGGGGGAAGGGATGAGTTGATTCCATTGACCCCAGTGTTCAACTGGTACTTGTTTTATTGACCCCAAAAAGATGAAATGCAAAGTCAACCTTGGTAGAATTTGAACTCAGAACATATCAACTGGTGAAATACTGCTAAGCATTTTGTCCAACATGCTTATGATTTTGCCAGCTTGCTGCCTTAATAATAATGATGATGACGATGACGAGGAGAAGTAGGAGTAGGAGGATTTCAAATTTTGGCACAAGGCCAGTAACTCTGGGGGAGGTAATTTCAGTTTACCACCTAATAATGATGATAAAGAATAATAATAATATTAATAACAACAACAATAATAATCCTGTCTACTATAGGCACAAGGCTTGAAATTTTGTGGGGAGGGGCTCTTTAATTATGTCAACCCCAGTTCTTAAATTATCAGTTCCAAAAGAATGAAAGGTAAAGTTGACCTTTGGAAAATTTGATCTCAGGCTCTAACATCAGATAAAATGTTAGAAAGCATTTTGTCTGGCATGCTAACAATTCTGCCACCCCACCACCTTAATTAATAATAATAAAATTGATTTCAAATTTTGGCACAAGGTCAATCCTTCCAACTAAAGGCACAAGGCCTGAAATTTTGGGGAGAGGACTAGTCAATTACATCAACCTCAGTGTTTCACTGGTACTTAATTTACTGACCCCAAAAGGATGAAAGGCAAAGTCAACCTCGGCAGAATTTAAAATCAGACAAAATGCTCTCCGGGGATAGGGGTAAGTCGGTTACATTGATCCCAGAGCTCAACTGGCACTTATTTTATTGACCCTGAAAGGATGAAAGATAAAGTCAACAGCAGAAGAATTTCAATTCCAAGCATAAAGACAGATGAAATACTTAATGGCATTTTGGCCAGCATGTTAAAGATTCTTCCAGCTTGCCACGTTAATAATAATAATGATAATAATAATAATAATAATAATAATATTAATAATATTAATAATAATAATAATAATAATAATAATAATAATAATAATAATAATAATAATAATAATAATAAAAGATGGGCTACAGCAAATATTCTGCTCAATACCACAGATTTGCCTGTCAGTTGTTTGACCTTAACCAGTTGAGCATGTCCCTTAGTGGCTGACACTATGTGCATCTCTGATCATGAGCAGAAGTAGTGGAGAAGCATCATAGCCATGTGTTGAGAGGGATTCTTTGGGGTTTGAATAATTCACCTCTGGAAACAGGATGTTTCGTTCAACATCCTTAAACAACCCTTATTCAGGGACCTTTTGAGTGGGATGGGCTACTCGACCAGAAGAAAATTCTAACTGAGCCCCAACTGCAAGGTCATGTGCTGTTTATCTTGGTATAAGATCACCATATCGCGCACATATGGTAGTGATTCATGTGCCTAGTGTACCCTTATCAGACGGGTAGTCATGATGGGTATACTGGGCTTTGTATATTTTACCCCAGTGTCACTTTGCTGGCATGTATTGCTCTCTCACTCAATAATAATAATAATAATAATAATAATAATAATAATAATAATAATAATAATGATAATAATAATAATAATAACTTCAAATTTTGGCACAAGACCAGCAATTTTAAGAGGGAAGGGTAAGTTGACTACATCAAACTTAACTGGTACTTCACTTTATCAACCTCAAAAGGTTAAAAGGCAAAGTCAATACTAATTTGTTTTTTTTTGTCACTGGGACAATGGATAAGGGTCAACCACATGGACACACATAAAATATACAAATGCACATATAACATCAAATCGAAAAAATTAAATACAAGTATACTCAAGTATACAAATATGATGATAATAAAGCAGCCATCCTGCTAAAAAGTACCTTCATCTAGGGCCAATCCAAGAACCCCACAAATTCAAGACTACCTTGAACATGAAGGACAAGCACCCTCTCCAAAAGTCATTCTCTGACCTATAGGCATAAGCTTAGAGTGGTTCTATCTATTCTTGTCATTTTTGCCATTTTCACTTACCTTTTGAAAAACTTTCTCATGGACAACACCTCCCTCTCCTTCCTTTTCAAGTGAAGCTAAAAAAAGTCAATAAGAGTTTGACCAAAGAGGACAAAAATATATGTCCTCAGACCATTCAGTGTCATCCAGCACACAACCTTTTTCACAACAAACAGAGGAAGATTGCCTTCCACATCCAGTTAAAGAAGGGCAGTGGAGCAATTACCACAATGCTCTTGGCTGAGAGCTGAATCTGTTTTACACACATCAGCAGCTGTTTGGTATAACTCTATAATTAGCAATATAATCAGCAATTCCCAAACACTGAACAGTGCATTCAGAACAGTTTCATTGTCCTGTGCACATCTTGGATAAGTTCATCAGACAGCACTTCCATGCATATAGAGTTTATCTTGAACTGGTAGAAGCCCTCGGCAGCACTGCCAGGCCAAGGACATCAGCAGTCATGGTGTGCCAAGCCCATCACACCAATGGAGCTGGTGGCAGATTATTGCTTGATCAGTCAAAAAGTTAAAGAATAAGTACTCCAAGAAGGTCAGATGAAAACTAAGGTAGGGCATGATGGCCAGGTGTTAAATGATTACAGAGGTGATACAAGGACTTTCCACTTCTGCCCAACCTTTCTGTCAGCACATTTCTTGAGTGAGACTAGCCATACTGGCCATCCTGCTCATCACCTCATCTCAGTTTTGGTCCACCCACAACTGGGTACAGTTTCAGAATGGTCTTATGGTTTTGAGAGGTCATAAGGACTTGCAGATCCATGCTGATCTTTCCTCAACACATCATTCCCCATCTCTTTCGCTCTCACAGCCCACCCATATTGTGCTATAAAGGTGACAAGCCAAGGATTACTGCCACTCACAATGCCCTTCACTATCACCCTTGTGTTGCACTAAGCCATATGTTATGGTACAAGTGTATGGGCAGGTGCGGATCTTACCACTTCAGCCTGCTACTTGGCCTCTTCTTCAACAGAAATGCTTTGCTACAAGGTGGCGAGCTGGCAGAAACGTTAGCACTCCGGGTGAAATGCTTAGCTGTATTCTGTCTGCCGTTACGTTCTGTGTTCAAATTCCGCCGAGGTTGACTTTGCCTTTCATCCTTTCAGTACCAGTTACACACTGGGGGCGATGTAACCGACTTAATCCTTTTGTCTGTCCTTGTTTGTCCCCTCTATGTTTAGCCCTTTGTGAGCAATAAAGAAATAAGAAGTGCTTTGCTATGTTCAATGGACAGATATTGTTCTATAAATCTGCCTGTGCCAGTTTCAATTCATCTTTTGATTTTTAGGGTACACACAAAAGGTGCCTCCTATTCTTGGATAAGGGGAGCATATTTTTTCATGATGTAGTCCTGTCAAGCTTGTGTTTCTAACAGGAAACTCTCAAGTCAGAATCTCTCTGTTGGCTGCATTGCTTGCTAGCATGTATATGAAAAGCTTTGTGTTGCTACTGTTATTGTTGTTGTTGATTTGAGTCTTCAAATCAACTCTCATTTACGTCAAAAACACCAGATATATATTTTTTTTACATTAGTATTTTCTTTTATAAACTTTTTCTGTTTTCATGTGTTGTCTCTGTGAATGCATTTGTTCATTGAGAGGGCATGTCATGTTGACATTTTGTACTGAATGTCAGCTAGCAAAAAGATATTTTCAAAACGACTGGGTTTTTTTTTTTTCCGACAGAAAATACGACAGTGAAAAAAATGAAGAAACAACCTCCTCAACTTCTTAATTAATAATTTTTCACAATGTGACTCATAAACAATAATCCAATTTATTGAAACTTGGCAAAATGTAATCCATAAACTAAAGCACGAGCAAAGACGTCTTGCAAAAGTATAGCTCTCTGTAAAAAAACTGAAACCAAACTTACATCTTCAACAAAACCAAAATTAACAAAATGGCTGCTAGGTGGGAAAACATCATAATTCACAAAAACAAAAAGCATCAGAGACTTCCCCAAAGCTACATGTCTGTGACTTGTTCATAACAACCTCTGGAATTCTTTACTTAAGCATGTTTTTTCAGCAAAACTTGAACTACATAATATTATCATCACTGTCATCATTGTGTAATGTCCACTTTTTCATGCTTGCATGAGTTGAACGGAATTTATGGAGGAAGATTTTTTTAAGGCTGGATGCCTTTTCTGTTCCCAATCCTCACTATTTCCAAACATGATTATATTTCCCCATGGCCAGACATGTTTCTCATGGAAGACTTAAAATGAACAAAATTGCTTGTATGACAGTGACACTCATTTACAATCATCACATGATAAGATATACACACACACACAAACAAACATATATGTACACATGTAGTATATATATATATATTATAATTAATACATATATATATATATATATATATAGATATTGGGGTCCACCAAGGTTCAGTCCTCAGTCCCCTCCTATTTATCATAGTCCTCCAGGCAATAACGGAGGAATTCAAGACAGGATGCCCCTGGGAGCTCCTCTATGCTGATGATCTTGCTCTAATTGCTGAGTCACTATCAGAACTGGAGGAGAAGTTTCAGGTGTGGAAACAAGGATTAGAATCGAAGGGCCTTAGAATCAACCTAGCCAAAACCAAAGTCCTAATAAGTAGGAAGGTGGACCAATCACAAACGACTTCAGGTAGATGGCCCTGCTCGATCTGTAACAAAGGTGTAGGTAGAAACTCTATAAGGTGCACCAAGTGTAAGCTATGGACACATAAGAGGTGCAGCAATGTCAAAGGAAGGCTAACTAGGAAAATAGTTTTTGTCTGTGGCAGATGCTCAGGAGCAATAAACACTGGAAATGTGCAGAGACCAACTTCTACCACGTTCCAGGGAGACAAACTAGAAGTAGTTGATAGCTTCCGCTACCTAGGAGACCAAGTCAGTAGCGGGGGTGGGTGTGCTGAAAGTGTAACTGCTAGAGTAAGAATAGCCTGGGCAAAGTTTAGAGAGCTCTTACCCCTGCTGGTGACAAAAGGCCTCTCGCTAAGAGTAAAAGGCAGACTGTATGATGCATGTGTACGTACAGCCATGCTACATGGTAGTGAAACATGGGCCGTGACTGCTGAGGATATGCGTAAGCTCGCAAGAAATGAAGCCAGTATGCTCCGATGGATGTGTAATGTCAGTGTTCATAATCGTCAGAGTGTAAGTACCTTGAGAGAAAAGTTGAACCTAAGAAGTGTCAGTTGTGGTGTGCAAGAGAGACGGCTGCGCTGGTATGGTCATGTGACGAGAATGGCTGAAGATAGTTGTGTGCAAAAGTGCTACACCCTAGCAGCTGAGGGAACCTGTGGAAGAGGTAGACCCAGGAAAACCTGGGACGAGGTGGTGAAGCACGACCTTCGAACTTTAGGTCTCACCAAGGAAATGACTAGAGACCGAGACCTATGGAAGTGTGCTGTGCGTGAGAGGACCCGGCAGGACTAGTCAGGCCATAACCCGTGGCCCCTACCTGGGACGTAGTCGGTCCACCTGTGCATACCTTCCTTCTTGTGACACTTGTGAAGACCTGTTGAGGCAAGTGAAAATCAAAACAAATCAAAATAGATGAACATCAATGGAATTTGTATCTCTGTGGTACCAGTGCCGGTGGCACACAAGAAATCCATCCGAACGTGGCCGTAGCCAGTACCGCATCGACTGGCCTCCGTGCCGTGGGCACGTAACAAACACCATCCGATCGTGGTCGTTCGCCAGCCTCATCTGGCACCTGTGTCGGTGGCACATAAAAACACCTTCCGAAGACCCGGCAAGACTAGTCAGGCCATAACCCGTGGCCCCTACCTGGGACGTAGTCAGTCCACCTGTGCATACCTTCCTTCTTGTGACACTTGTGAAGACCTGTTGAGGCAAGTGAAAATCAAATCAAAACAAATCAAAATAGATGAACATCAATGGAATTTGTATCTTTGTGGTACCAGTGCCGGTGGCACACAAGAAATCCATCCGAACGTGGCCGTAGCCAGTACCGCATCGACTGGCCATCGTGCTGTGGGCACATAACAAACACCATCCGATCGTGGCCGTTCGCCAGCCTCATCTGGCACTTGTGTCGGTGGCACATAAAAACACCATCCGAAGACCCGGCAAGACTAGTCAGGCCATAACCCGTGGCCCCTACCTGGGACGTAGTCAGTCCACCTGTGCATACCTTCCTTCTTGTGACACTTGTGAAGACCTGTTGAGGCAAGTGAAAATCAAATCAAAACAAATCAAAATAGATGAACATCAATGGAATTTGTATCTTTGTGGTACCAGTGCCGGTGGCACACAAGAAAACCATCCGAACGTGGCCATAGCCAGTACCGCATCGACTGGCCTCCGTGCTGTGGGCACGTAACAAACACCATCCGATCGTGGCCGTTCGCCAGCCTTATCTGGCACCTGTGTCGGTGGCACATAAAAACACCATCCGAGCGTGGCCGTCTGCCAGCCTCGTCTGGCACCTGTGTCGGTGGCACATAAAAAACACCATCCGAGCGTGGCCGTTCGCCAGCCTCGTCTGGCACCTGTGTCGGTGGCACATAAAATCACTCACTACACTCTCGGAGTGGTTGGCGTTAGGAAGGGCATCCAGCTGTAGAAACACTGCCAGATCTGACTGGCTTGGTGCAGCCTTCGGGCTCCCCAGACCCCAGTTGAACCGTCCAACCCATGCTAGCATGGAAAGCGGACGTTAAATGATGATGATGATGATGATGATAAATGCATATATGGGTACAGGTCATCACTAGTGGTGCAAATAACATGGAATATATAAACAAATGAGTTAAATATGTAAAAATAAAAAACAAGGAAAAAATGGAAAATAGGACAAGTAAACATAGAGAAAGAACTCTTCATCAGTTGTTGGCTGTCTATCTACTCCTCATTTCGAGCTTTCAATAACAATATGAGTCTTCGAAGACAGTTGCTCCCATAGATTTTTAAATAAAATTTAGGATTTATGAAGGGTTAAAGTTAGGAACAAAAATATGACAGTGGAGACATACAAGGAATGAGAGAAAAATAGTGAATACTGGGAGAAACAATTTTTTTTGAAAAGAGAAAAGATAGAAGAGAGGGAAAAAACACATCTGCTCTTTTGAACACCTGTGCAGGAAAAGGAAGATGGTCACGTGAGGAAAAGAAAGATGGACAATGGTCACGTGTGAGCAACAAGAGAGAGAGAGAGAGAAAAAGGGAGAGAGAGAAAAAGGGAGAGAGAGAGAAAAAGGGAGAGAGAGAGAAAAAGGGAGAGAGAGAGAAAGAGAGAGATAGAAAATGGTGGAGGAGGGAAGGGTAGAAAAACGGAATTGGAGAAGGATGGAGAAAGAAAACAGTACAGAGTAGAGAGTTGCATCAAAAAGGGAAAGATAAACTTACTTGACAATGGATGTGTTGCACTCAGATTGCAATACATTCATTTCCAAGTATATATATATATATATATATATATATATATATATATATATACTTTATTTAAGCAGCAGAAAATTCAACAAAATCTGTTACTCTGAGTTTCTCGTTGCCGTTCATCAGACAGTTTTTGCTAGAATGGAACTTATATATTAATTCAATCTATACTCTTACAAACGCTACACCTTTAAAAAGAAATGGACTTGTTTGATTGGCCCTTTAGAAAAAACGGTCAATCTTCGAGCGATAAACAAAAAGGTCAAAAATATATGTATATATATATAAAAAAACTTATAAAAATTATAAAAATTATAAAATCCGAGGAAAAAACCGAGGAAAAAACCTATTGCCGTTAATGAAGACAGTACAAATTAATGCATAGAAATTAAACCTGTTATAAATACTGCAATACATATTTATATTAAAATCCACATATATATATCAACATACACAAAAGGATGCGCGTAAACGCCATACATACATATACAGACGTATGAATATGAATCTAAATTATACACATAAAAGCATGTGTACATATATTCACGCAAACCGTCTCGCACGCAAGCTAAAATTCATCTATGTAGCAATTCTCATATACTGAGCAAGGAGGGGGAACGAAAGAAAGGGAAAGAGAGAAAAAGGAAGGAAAGAGGGGGGGGGAAACTTGTAGCGATGTTATTGGCATCTATAGAGGCCAGTATACATACACAAACTTGTGTACATACACAAACTTGTGTATGTATACTGGCCTCTATAGATTCCATTCTAGCAAAAACTGTCTGATGAACGGCAACGAGAAACTCAGAGTAACAGATTTTGTTGAATTTTCTGCTGCTTAAAATAAAGCATATTACTCTACCACTGGTATTTGAGTACTCTTTTTTCCACCTTGTTTCACATTTATGTGTTTACTCCGGTCTATATATATATATATATATATATATATATATATATATATATATATATATATATATATAAATTAAGAAATGGAGTCAAGTGCAGGTGTTATTCAAATCATACATTTATATATATATATATTATATATATATATATATATATATATATATATATATATATATATATATATAATATATATATATATATATATATAACAGGCTTCTTTCAGTTTCCATCTCCCAAATCCATTCACAAGGCTTTGGTCAGCTTGAGGCTATAGCTGTAATGATAATTAGTTTTTACACTAACACATTTGCAGGTGAGTCAGAACAAACTGGTATATAACTGGTATGTATTTTGTCAAGTGTAGAAGCATGAAAAACAAAACTGACTGCACAAAAAAAATGAAATACTCTAAAGCCTTTAGTATGGCAATTTATCAAACAGAACATCAATTACATTAATCATAAGGAGAAGTCCTTTAAATAGTAGGAGCACTGAATAACTGACAAAAACAGAACATCAATCACATCAGTCATAAGGGAAAGGCCTTCAAAGATCAGGAGCACAGCCCCACTTCCACTGATTAACTTACAAAACAGAACATCACATCAACCACAAAGGGAAAGCCTTTAAATATCAGGAGCAATGACCCTCCTCCACAGACTAACTTACAAAATATGGCCCTGTAACTTAGTTATTTGACAAATAACAGAAATCATTAAGCATCCAACTAAAATAAGTATTTTGGTCGATATGGTTACCTGAAATCCTTGAAGACAGTACCCCCAACATAATTACAATTTTATGACAAACCAGTTAAAGAATAAAGGAGTGGTTGTGTGGTAAGTAGCTTGCTTACCAGCTACATGGTTCCTTCAGTCCCACTGCATGGCACCATGGACAAGTGTCTTCTACTGTAGCCTCGGGCTAACCAAAGTCTTGTGAGTGGATTTGGTACACGGAAACTGAAAGAAGCCTGTTGCATATATGTATATATATATATATATATATGTGTGTGTGTTTGTGTGTCTGTGTTTGTCCCCCCAACATCGCTTGACAACCGATGCTGGTGTGTTTACGTCCCTGTAACTTAGCAGTTCGGCAAAAAGAAGCTGATAGAATAAGTACTAGGCTTACAAAGAATAAGTCCTGGGGTTGATTTGCTCGACTAAAGGCGGTGCTCCAGCATGGCCACAGTCAAATGACTGAAACAAATAAAAGAGTAAAATAGAGTAAAGAGTATACCTCTTCTAGGTATTTATTCTTTCTACTTAGAAAACTTTAGTAATTCATACAGGAGAAAAGAATTTCACCTTCTAAATAATTATTATATTTGTTATTTATCGATTCAGAAACCAAAAGAAACCCTAACTGGTATATCAAAATATGAAAATCAAATGTATATTGTCAGTGTAACTTTAGAATGAAAATAAGGATAGGCGTGGTGATACACTGTGCAAAATAGAAAAACACCAAATGTGACAGAATACTGGAGAAATCATAAAAGTACTTCTATAGCTATTTGGGTAATATCCTAAGAATGGTGAAATAGTAGAAATTGATATCTTACAATAGCAATAATGTGGGTGGAAGGAATCATTCAAAAGAAAGGATTTTGAAACAAAAACAATAGAAAAAATAGAAAAACCAGAGTCTTTGTCAAAGAGTTCTTGTTTTGGATAGAAACAAATTATTGATTATGTTTGATGAATTTATATTGATAGTTGAGAAAGAGAGAGAGATGGTAAGAGAGAAGAGAGAGCAGGGAGAAAAGAGAAGATAGATAAGAGAGAGGAGTGATAATGGATGAGAAAGAAGGGGTTGGATGAAAACAGATAAAAGAGATGGTAGTGAAGATAGATGAAAAAGTAAGGAGTGATGTGAAAGTGAGACAAAAGAGAGTGAGGAGTGAAAGAAAGTGAGTAAAGAAAAAGAGGGAGTGAAGTAATGAAATAAAGAGTGAAAATGAGAGAGAGAGATAGTGTGAAACAGAAGACAAAAAGAAACTGAGTGAAAAGAGAAAGGAAATAAAGAAAGAAAAACCAAGACTAAAGGGTTGAATCATAGATAGACAGAAGAAACACAGGAAGAGTGAGAAATATACAGAAAGATCTAAATGTTGGAAGTTTTTACAGCTTTAGTTAAGGCAATGGTGAAGGTGATTTTTTTTTCTTCATAGATGAGGTCAGTGAAGAGATCATTACATTGGGTTATTTGAGTGAAGGAAGAGATTAGTTTAGTGACAATTTGACTGATGAATGGAAATGTATATGAGTGTGTAAATGTGCACGTATATATATATATATATATATATATATATATATATATATATATATATATATATATATATATATATATGTATATGTATATATATATATATATATATATGTGTATATGTATATATATATATATATATATATATATATATATGTATATGTATATATATATATATATTATATATATATATATATATATTATATATATATATATATATATATATATAATATATATATATATATATAATATAATATAATATAATATAATATAATATAATATAATATATATAATATATATATTATATATACACAGACATGCAGGAAGTAAATAGACACATTTAATTTTCAAAGTTTTGATCTAAGCGTCTTAGTATATTTTCAGCAGTGTTGAATTTACAATGTAATTATTCTTTTTCATTCCAGGTGTCATTATATTAAACATTTGCGAAGAGTAACCATGCCACGCACATAAATTCAGCAGAACTGTCAGATTTTCAAAGAGGTTGTATTGCTGGGCAAACTGAAGCTGGTCTTAGCCAGCAAAAAATTGCTGAAAATCTTCAAATTCCTCTTGCTACTGTTAATAGAATTATAGTGCAATTCAAAAGCCTAGGAAAAGAATCAACAGATTCTCGTCCCAGCTAACATGGGCCCTTGGAATGGAAGCTTCACTGTTTGAAGAGAATTGTGGAAAATGAACTCCAGAGTTCATTTTCTACAATTCTCTTCAAACAGCGAAGCTTCCTTTCCGAGGGCCCAAGTTGGCCGGGACGAGAATCTGTTGATTCTTTTCCTAGGCATTTGAATTGCACTATAATTCTATTAACAGTAGCAAGAGGAATTTGAAGATTTTCAACAATTTTTTGCTGGCTAAGACCAGCCTCAGTTTGCCCAACAATACAACCTCTTTGAAAATTTGACAGCAGTGCTGAATTTTTTGTGCATGGCATGGTTACTCTTCACAAATGTTTAATATAATGACACCTGGAATGAAAAAGAATAATTACATTGTAAATTCTACACTGCTGAAAACATATTCAGACACTTAGGTCAAAATTTTGAAAATTAATCATGTCTATTTCCTGCCTGTCTGTGTATATAATATATAAGATCTATTGATATATATATATATATATATATATCATCATTATATACACATTCATACATATATATCTGAATATAGATAAATATTTATAACTACATACATTTATACGTATACATAATAACTTCATCAATGTTTCTTTCTTATAATATATATATATATATATATCATCATATATACCATCATATACACACACGTATATATATATCTAAATACAGGTATATATTTATAGCAACATACATTTACACTATGTACATACATGTATGCACACACACACACACACTCATACAAGCATAAAAACGCATGTATATACATACATACATGTACATACACGCATACACCTTCACATATACATATTAGTCTTATTAGCATAATCTTAAATTCATTCTCTTTATTTTTTTACATGCTTGCATAATTTAATGAGGTCTTGTTCAGGACAGTGTGCACAGTCATTTGTCATCTCCTTCATGAGATTCACCCTTCCAAGATCTACTTTCATCACTTCTTTCTCATATCTTCTTTGGTCTTTCTTTGCTGCAGGTTCTTTCAACTTGGCACTTCTTTACCCAACCATCATTCTCTATATACATTGTGTGTTCATATAGCCCAGCATTCTCTCTTTCATACATGATTCTTCTTATACCCAGATTTTCTCTCAGTGCCTCCGAGCTCTGTCATTCATGCACACAAATATTACACATTCTTCATATTTTAGATGATGGTCTCATAAAAGTTAAAGCACTGAGTAGAAGTTGCCCGGTATGTAGGAGTGATCGATTTTGCAGTGCCCTCTACTCTGTTGACTAGTAATCAAATATTATAGATGTAGGAGTGGCTGTGTAGTAAGTAGTTTGGTTACCAACCACATGGTTCCAGGTTCAGAGTCCTACTGCGTGGCACCTTGGGCAAGTGCCTTCTACTATAGCCCCCAGGCCGACCAAAGCCTTTTGAGTGAATTTGGTAGACGGATACTGAAAGAAGCCTGTCGTATATATGTATATATGTATGTGTGTGTTTGTCCCCCCAACATCGCATGATATCCGATGCTGGTGTGCTTATGTCCCCGTAACTTAGTGGTTCGGCAAAAGAGACTGATAGAATAAGTACTAGGCTTACAAAGAATAAGTCCTGGGGTCGATTCGCTCGACTAAAGGCAGTGCTCCAGCATGGCCACAGTCAAATGACTGAAACAAGTAAAAGAGATAAAAGAGATATCCCTCAAATAACATCCAACTTAGAAGAATGGAAGATATACTGAATAATATAGTCCTATGTAGTAAACAAAATAATGAGGTGCCAATGACTAGCATGCTTTTAATCCATTGTATATCTGCTTATTGGGAGCTGAGTTGGGAACCAAATAATAACAACTAATTATTTTACTTCATCTAAATTCACCTTCATATCAAATCGCTAACTAATTTATTTTGGGATTCATCATTAATTAGGTAACTCCTTTCCTGTCCATGTTCTTCTTCCATGAACTAATTTGTAATTCAAGAATTCAAACTTAACATTAACCAGATGATTAGCTTTACTCAGTTGGATAAGTCTGAGTAAGTCACTGAACTGCACCTGGTAATGAGGATCCAAAATGTGAAGTTATCCCTTGGCCTTCACCATCTCAGATCCACTCGGGCCCAGGATGGCAGTAACTGTCAAAAGCTCCAGTAATGGGCCAAATGGCAGAAGATGGCCCTGTGGCTAAAACATATAAACTCAAAGTCAAAATAGACTTTGTATCACACATGCCAACTGGTGTAGCACATGCCCTGATATCATATGAATTAATCAATTAATATAAATTAATATAAAATATTCTTTTGATAAAAAGGGTTAAATAGGCCTTCTACCTCAAAGGTAAGCCTGGAAGGCAGGAGACTTGCAGAATAAACCAGCAGAAGCCAACAACAAAACCACAGTTGTATCTTATCCAAGAAAATCATGAATTTTCAGACTTTGGCACTGGGTTCATGACTGCTGATGCCTGTAGCCATGGTACAAGAAGAGAGAGAGAGAGAACGAAAGAAAGAAAGAGAGCCAAAATATCATTACAATAAAAAAATCATAAAATCCTGGAAAAAAATGATCAAAAGCCAACCAAAGCCTTGTGAGTGGATTTGGTAGATGAAGGAAAGCTGAAAGTAGCTTGTAGTATGTGTGTGTGTGTGTGTGTGTGTGTGTGTGTGTGTGTGTGTGTGTGTGTGTGTGTGTGTGTGTGTGTGTGTGTGTGTGTATGTGTGTGTGTGCGTGCGTGCGTGTGTGTGTGTGTGTGTGTGTGTGTGTGTGTGTGTGTATTTTTGTGTTTATGTTTGTTCCCCACCACTGTTTGCGTTGGTCTGTATACATCCTCATGACTTAGTGGTTCGATGAAAAGCGACTGATAATATGTAAGTACCAGGCTTTAAAAACAATAATGAATACTTGGGTTGAGGTGTTGACTAAAACCCATCATGGTGTGTCCCAGCAAATGAAAGATAAACTTCAGAGAGATACTAAATACATAGCTAAGAAAAAAAAAGAAACAGTTGCAGATCAGAACTAAAGTTGCCCTTTTCTGCAAAAGAACCTAACATTAGCACAATTGAATATTTTTGCTCTGCCTTTTTCTTGAGTTTGGTGCAATAAACCTGACAAACTAAGCTAAATTTTCTGTGTTATATAGAAGAAAATTTTATTTTGTAAAATCTCTGCAAAATTTAAACTTATTTTTGATAAAAAGGCTAATTACCTTCATTCTGAAATATAAAATATTCTTTTGATAAAAAGTATTTTTTGCAAGAAATAACTTATAATCTTCAAAAATCATTGCAATTTTTGCCTTAATCAATGGAAAATATATAAAACCGAAAGAACATGGTTAAATTTACTTGAAATTATTCAATTAATTTTTGCAGAATATTCCATAACAATCTCAGCCAACAATATATTTTTTTTTCTCCTAACATCCAGAATTTCATTTCTTTTTTTAATCTACAAATAACATCAAATCATTTATGCATATTCATTTCTCAATCTACAAGAAGCATCAAATCTTTTTCACTATTTCTTCTTCAAGATAATAATGAAAAAAGAATCAAAACCTCAAAGCTTAAATTAAAATAATTCAAATGAATATTTGGTTTTTTTGTTAATTTTGAAAAGTATACACATTGTGATCGATCACTTCTATTCTACAATATATTGATTTATGTTTCCCAACTAAATTCTGCTTATCATTTCAGTATCTTTAAGTATTTTCATAAAAGATTCAGTATTTTAATTTATACATATACATACATATATATTCTTCAAAAACCAAACATTAAAATGCTAAAGGAATTATTCACAGAACAACAAATCTCAAAGGTATCAATGTATTTCAAACTAGGAATAGAAAGAAATAGAAGAAAAACAACAAATGAGTTTTTAAGAGTTGATAGAACATTTATGGATTGTGATTCAATTATCAAATGAGAATTTGATATTGAATCGCATTTTAGTCTGTTCTTTTTTTAAAAAAAAAAACAGAATGTGATTTTAATCGTATTTTTATTAATTTTAATTTTTACATTTAAAATGCATTTTTCAGAATCCTTCAACAACCTGTCATGATACCTGGTTCCACACGCCATTTTGTGATTTTCATCCATGCATGCGCAGGGATTAGAGCACTCCGGAAGGCCTGCCGGAAGCCCCTTATGCGCATGCACAGTCATCAGCAACAGCTAGGCTTGACCGCTATTCTCTCTCTTCACCCCTGCTGCCGACCGAGACGGACACAACTAGACCAGCTCCATGTGTCTGGAATACTGAAGGCAATCCACGTCTTCAGCGAATCTGTGAAGAATGCCTTCACAATTGTGATTAAACCGACTCTGCTGCTTTATACACCAAGGTGACCGGGCTACCGATTGTCCAGAGATGTAATCCTTATACAGACAGAAAAATAAATATTATTTGCTCAGAGATTCTTGTTCCCACTATTTTCTTTTCCACGACTATGTAAGGAATTGTGAGGCACCCTTCCAGTGCCAACCTCACTTCTGACAATTGATGACCCCGACATGATACGAACACGTAGCCTTCAGTGAAATTGACTACCTATTTATTTGTTTTTACCTGTACCTTTTTGTAAATGATGTAAAAGCACCTGTGCTGGTGTCACATAAAAGTGTTTGTGCCAATGCCAAGTAAAAGTGCCAGTGCCAGTGTTACATAAAAGTGCTCATGCTGGTTCCACTTACAAAATATCCAGTATACTCTGTAAAGTGGTTGGTGTTTGGAAGGGCATCCAGCTGTAAGAACTATGCCAAAACAGACAATTGGAAACTGGGCAGCTCTCCAGCTCCTGTCAAACCATCCAACCATGCCAGCATGAAAAATGAACGTTAAATGATGATGTTGATGAGATATGAAAGTTCTGTCACTTTAGCATAGTTAAACAGGGAGACCTCTGTCAGACAATTACTTCTCAAGCCAACAGAAGAGCCTCTCTACATAGTCATCCAAAATGCTAGAAAAAGCTGCTAGCTCAAACCACATGTTAGAATCTTGAAAATAAGAAACATAATGCAATTAAAAATGGTGCCATCCTAAATATACAACAATTGGAGTAACCTCTATACAATCACTCAATCTGCTTAAGATGCTTTATAATCTTACAAAAAGGTTACATTGGAAAATGTAGTTCTAGATACAATGTATCTGAATACAGTGGAATGTATAAGAGAAAGTGGTCACAGAAGATGTCTTTTATCATAGGTATAGATGATAAAGGCTGACCTTGGGCTAAACAGTACCAATCACCTCTTCAATAATTCACTTTCACCTCTCCCAATTTTTACTCTTTTTCCTCAGTTTTTTTTCTCTGTCGAAACCTCACACAAGTACCACTACAACCACAACACACACTCAATGAATTAGTTAGTTGTATGAGGCATAGCTATGTAGTAAAATGTTTGCTTCCCAACCACATAGTTCTGGGTTCAGTCCCACTGTGTGGCATCTTGGGAATGTGTCTTCTACTATATATTTCTTTATTGCCTACAAGGGGCAAAACATAGAGGGGACAAACAAGGACAGACAAAGGGATTAAGTCGATTACATCGACCCCAGTACGTAACTGGTACTTTATTTATCAACCCTGAAAGGATGAAAGGCAAAGTCGACCTCGGCGGAATTTGAACTCAGAACGTAATGACAGATGAAATACTGCTAAGCATTTTGCCCGGCACACTAACATGTCTGCCAGCTCGCCACCATTGAAATTGATGTGACCCCGACATGATACAAACACAATGTATCTTCTACTATAGCCTCAAGCCAACCAAAGCCTTGTAAGTTGATTTGATAGAAAGAAACTAAAAGAAGCCCAACAATGTGTGTGTGTGTGTGTGTGTGTGGTGTGTGTGTGTGTGTGTATGTGTGTTTGTCTTCACCACCACTAGACAACCAATGCTGGTGTGTTTACGTCCTCGTAACTTAGGAGTTTGGCAAAACAGTCTGGTACAATAGATTGTTTGTTTCTTCTTGAGCAACACCTGGCTCATTAGGGCCGGTTTCCCAGTTTCCTTGGTGTATAGGTTCCCCACCTGGACAGGACATCAGTCCATCGCAGGTGAGCTGCAAGATGCAGGAGGAAAGAGTGAGAGAAAGTTGTGGCAAAAGAGTCAAAAGAAGTTCGCCATTAGCTTCTGCTGGAGCCATGTGGAGCTTAGGTGTTTCATAAACACACACATTGCCCAGTCTGAGATTCGAACCCGCGATCTCTCGACCGCAAGTCTACTAGATACCAGGCTTTAAAAAAATAAGTGCTGACCACAGTCTAATGACTGAAACAAGTAAAAGAAAATGATAAAAATGCTAACCATTGTCCAAGTCTTCTAAGCCAATTATATACATTCACACTACTACTGCTATAATCTAATAATCTTCAAATAGCTCACCAGAGTTGTTGTTTAGCTATAGGTCAGCCTTGATCATCCTAGCATTTGATTAAAGGCATTTTGGGGGTATGTGGAGGCACAACGCTTAGTGGTTAGTGTGTCAACATCATAATCGTAAGATTGTGGTTTCAATTCCTGGACTGGGCGATGCGTTGTGTCCTTGAGTAAAACACTGCATTTCACATTGCTCCAGTCCACTCAGCTAGCAAAAATGAGTAACACTGTGATGGACTGGGGAACACATACGCCATTGAAACCGGGAAACCGGGCCCATGAGCCTGGCTGGGCTTTAAAAGGGTGCATTTATTTTTTTATTTTATTTTAGGGCTATGCAGGACAACATTGTCCAGTGTGTTATTTTTCTCTTTTTTAAAGATTACATCTTTTGTAAAGGTGTAATCTAAGGGAAATTTGACAGGTTGCTAATTCTAGCAAACTGAACAAACACTCAGAGAGGTACTCTCTCATTGCTTCATGATTTACCAGAGTTTATGCCACTGTGAAACTGGCAAAATACCCGAAATTAACTGTTCTACTTTCATACTACCATTTTTATTCTTTAGTTTATAAAAGCTTAAAATGATTAACTGAATTATGAAAATAAATTTTCATTTTTGTATTCAGTTTACAAGATTCTTGATGTGAACTCGTGTGTTAAAACATATTTTGTTTTATCTTGGGAGGGTCCTTTTGACAATAATAAACATAAACTGGTTCTATTTCACTTCTTCATTTTCCATTTGTCAATTGGTTAATCATTTAACCAACTAACTAATCAATTGTTTGATTAAACATTCAGTCAATAAATCCGTCAGATGGGTTTGTCAAAGTCCTTTATTTGCCAATTGCAACTTTATCAATGACATGTCCTTTCTGCTCCAGGTCTTTTTCAGTTCTATCTGTCTGTCTCCTAGTTTACAGGTTCTGTATTTATATGGTTGTGAGAATGTATGAGAGAGAGAGAGAAAGAAAAAGAGGAGAGTGTGTGTGTATGTATTTACCAAATCATGAATTTATTTTTTATTAACGCAAACTAAAAGAAACCTTAATGGAAATAAGTTTGTAGATATTCGCGCAACACAACTTCAAGGTTATCATTGATAAATTACAGGTAATACAGTTTATCCAACTAAATATATATAGCTATGAGAACTATGTCTCCTTCACAGACTATTAAATATACAGCAAAAATTGCTGCTAATATATAATTTTAGAAAAATGAAAGAAAATCTGTTTGGTGAACTGTCAGTTAAAGAGTACTTTGCAAAATCAAAAGAAATAGCAGAAGTACTGATATCGCTTCTTAGGGAAGTCTTTAATCAAATGGACTTTTATCCAAGTGACCTTTGTGTGGTAAAACATTGCTGTTATGCATTGCAATTCTACATGTCTCTTCTGTAACCACGTTTCATGTCCACACTTTTCATCGATCGATGTCTTTTCAGTATAAACAATCACTTGAGGAACAAATAATTCGTTCGTTTATTGGCCACAAGGGCTAACAAAAATCAATTAAAACATAAAGGGACAAAACACAGGACGAAAGTTACAAAGGGTTTTGTCTGTTTGAAAAAGTCCGTGTACCTCCATGCAGGATAACAACGAAATGTAAGTAAAAATTAAAACTCCCAATAGGGGGAGGTGCTCCAAAAGGTTACTCGTGGAAAAACCCATAAAAGCCACGGGAGCCTGGTCAAAAGGTGGGTAGAGATCTGGATGAATAGTTAAGAAGCTCATTTTGCATTCATGTGGTTTCAGGTTCAGTCCCATAGAGCAGCACCTCAGGCAATGTCTTCTACAATAGCCATCAGGAATTGTGAGAAAGCCTGTCACACATGTGCATGCGTGCACATATGTGTCTTTGTGTCTGTCCTACACCACCGTTTGACAAGTAGTGTTGTTTTGTTTATGTCCATGTAAGCTAGCAGTTTGGCAAAAGAGACTGACAGAATAAGCATCACACTTAAAAATAAGTACTGAAGTCAATTTGTTTGATTAAAACCCTTCAAGGCAATGCCCCAGCTTGGTTACAGTTGAGTAAGTAAACCAAAAGATAAATATCAAAAAGTCTAACAAAATCAAAGATATGAGGAGAGAAGGGGACAGAAAGAGACAGAAATAGATAGATAGATAGATAGATAGATAGATAGATAGATAGATAGAGAGATAGATAGATAGATAGATAGAGAGATAGATAGATAGAGAGATAGATAGAGAGATAGATAGAGAGACAGACAGAGAGAGAGAGAGACGGGGTAAGAATATCCTTGGATATACAACTCGGGAAGTTTTAACATTTCACCATGGTGAGATGTTAGCAGCCATACGAAAGCATTAAAAAGATATTCAAACTTGTAAAACTAAAAAGTTTTCCAGAAAATAAAATAGTTTCAAGAAATTGAAAAAAAAAAAAAATAGAATAGAAACAGATTATAACTGGAGGGGAGTGACACCTACACAACCTGACTAAGTATAACCAAATCAAAACAAACCGAGCTCCAGACAGAATCAAATGCTACTGGGAATCCAGTAAAAGTGTAGCATAGAGAGGCAACAGTGCTGACTATGTTTTCCCGAGCCAACAAGGGAATCGCTGATTACTCAATACATTAGAAATAGCAGCCAAATCTCCCTCAAACCGTACCCTAACATCTTTAAAAAAAGGGATAGGAAATAAGTAAAGTAATCGCTGTAAACGTCTGAATATGTAAACGAATTATAAGGACAAGATGATCACAACTGGATCCCCTTTGATATAAGGTTAGACAACACAACGTTTGATACAAGATCAACTTTTATTTAGTGGGAGAATACAGCCGAAAATTCATATACAATAGGGTCGAAGAGTGTGCCAAAGACTTTATGTTCCATCCAAAACCCCTTTCGTTTTTTCGTTTTTGACTTTTTACGTTTCTTTTTTTTTATTGCAGTTATATTACAAAATAATGCTAAAAAAGAATCACACTCTCAAATGTTAAAAAGATAAAAGTAAACATTTTTTTTCTAAAAGTAGTCAAAATTTAAAAATTACAGAAGGAGTGAGGGGTAAAATCTCCCCAGCCATGTTTCTTTCTTTCTTATATACTGGAATGGGTGTAAAACAATGTGTATGAAACGAATATGCAAAAAAAATGCAAGCAAAGCAACGGGAGGGTGGGGAGAGGACTTCGGAAAATTCACAAGATCCAAGTTTTTCCCTCATAACTTTTAGGAAAATGGGGTTTTTTCAATGAAATTTTATAGAAATACCAGGATCTTTTCCTTTTGAAGGCCAGATTTCAACACAATTTCTAGTTAACTAAACAGTTTAAAACTTCGTATACTGGTAGAATGTGTCAAAAGAAAACATTATTTTCACTTGGCTTTCTTGATAAATTTGTAATTCGTTTGTTTAACATAGTTTAATTTTTCGAATTTTAACCAATCCTATGCTCTCTTTTGAGATAAAATCATTTGCTGCGTCTAAAACTGAGACAACATCCTGTAACTAACCCTCACCCTCCCCTAACCCTAAATTTTTTTCTTAATTGTTAAATTAATTTAATTGTTACGCGTGTAAAAAAATCTAAAGCAATGGAAAATAATTTAAACAATTAACATTCAAAACAATTCTATAATTTTATACACACGCTTTCTGTATACAGTTTTAGACGCAGCAAATGATTTTAGCTCAAAAGGGAGCATAAGATTAGTTAAAATTCGAAAAATTGAACTCCGTTAAACAAACGAATTACAAATTTATCAAGAAAGCCAAGTGAAAATAATGTTTTCTTTTGACACATTCTACCAGTATACGAAGTTTTAAAGTGTTTAGTTAACTTTACAATAATGTTTTCTTTTGACACATTCTACCAGTATACGAAGTTTCAAATTGTTTAGTTAACTAGGAAAATCTGGCCTTCAAAATGAAAAGATCCACATTTTGTCTACCGTTCTATGATTTTGATGGACATCAATTTCTCTAGCGCCTACAATCGATGCCAATTTCTAATATACATATTTTAAAGGACACGATCACACTCCATTAAAATGACTCGATTACATCACTAGTACTTATTTTATTAACTCTGGATGGATGAAAATCAAAATCGACATCTGCGGGATTTGAACTCAAAGTAAAGTTTCGTAACTAAGAACATCCCGGCAGTTCGTCCCGACACTTAACGATTCTGCCATCCACAGATCAGATACATTGAAAGGAAATCGTCACTGAAAGCAATTTTGTCAATGTTTGAGTAAGTTCGGCAATAAACGTATGGTAGAACCACATCTAAAATATGACATGATCAATTATTCAGCAGAAATGAAGAGTTAGTGTAGTTCAGCCACTTATGACTCACTGAAAGCTATCTAGACGGTTTTCAGTTTACATATATATACATATACATATACATATATATATATATATATATATATATATATATATATATATATATATATATATAAATTCACGAAAGCCTTATTACTTTGAGTGAGTTCGGCGGTTGTAATCTACAATCGACTATACATCTAACCCCCAGAACAAAATTGGTTTTCTGTCAAGTCAAACATAAATTATTGTTTTCATTTTGCCGCTAATGCATTTGAGAAATGTATGAACATTAAAAATCCTTGTTTCCTTTCCTTCCCTTTATAAAATACAAGGAAAATTATTTTCTGTGATAGCAAATGGAGGAAAATCTCTCTTAGGTCACGATTTGTCAGATAGCTTTGCGGAAAGGAAAACAATAAACCAGTTAAAAAACAATGTGAAAGCGTATCGATATTATTAAAGGCTATTTAGAAAAGCATTAACATCACACAATCTCATTTTCCTTCCTATTTAATATGCGAAGCCTTATTGTTTAGCCCCAGTTTAACCCTGATCAAGCAGATCTGTGAGCAAACTTTCAGTTCAGCGGTCTTTTGTTTTTGTTGTTACTTTTTTCCTGAGCTAATTCAAGAGATTTGGCTGCTATTTCAAGAAAATCGGCTGACAATGGTAGAGGCTTGGTTTATTGTGAGATCTTGTAATTATAAAATTATATAATATTATATAAAATCATTAGTGAAATTAATTACGTTTGGTTTTCATTGGAACCTCTAATATATGAATTTGTGTATGACGGGATAATCTATTTGTTTATTAACATCCAGAAAAAAATATTAATAATTTCTCATTTCATCAATAAATTTGATATTTCATGTGTATGTAATAAAATGATTAATGAAAAAAACATTGAAAAAAAAAGGTAATATTACGATAGCTATCACTATTTGATAAAACTTGTCAGAAAAGCTATGGTGAATTAATTATTACATAGAGACAAGGTCACAAATTTATAAGAGGTTAAAGTAGATTGGTTTAGCTCTTGTCTTATTTTTGAAAGAGCAATATGAAGTGACACGGTTACAACTATGATTCGAAATCAGATTTAGATCTCGGCTCATAGCATCAAACTGGGAGAAACGGTCTTAAACACGATCATTTGCGTTATGGTCCTAACTTGGTTCTTTATACTACACTCCTAAACTTGAATAAACGATTGCACAAAAGAGACTGAAACCAGTTAAAGGATACACAGATGTGGGAATTTGTTCCATTGCCTAAACGAGAACAAGTGGAAAGAAAATTTAATAAAAAGAATTATAAACTGGTGGTGGTCTGCATCGGAAATTTTATTATTGGTAATATATGAAGCTATTTAAGCACAAATGCTGTTTGGGGGAAAATGTTCTGAGCAGGAGGTAGTTTGTGACATAAATATATTTTCCACACTTTGACAAAGAACTTGATCTGAAACGTCAAGATATATTATCCCTCCACAACTGCACGCTAATGAAAGGAAGAATAATATAGTTGAGTCACTATTATATTAGGTCAAACATCACTGTCTTTGTTAGTTATATATTTTCTTCTTAAAAAGTGATACATACATATACTGGATAATAATTACTGAAGAATTATTGACTATTTAGAAAATTTGACAACATTTGTGTTTGTATTGACTTTTTTTTCATCTTTTGAGTTTACAGCCGTAATGTAGAGGATTGGAAATTCCTATAGTATAGCCTCGGAAATAATTTAATATGTCAAAAAACCTAATTTCTTCAGATCTATATGTTTTTAAGCAATATAGATCACGAATCCACAAACAATACTGATGCAGGATGGATTTTCCGTAATTTTTCAATTTTAACTTTCTTTTCAAAACATTTTCTCTTCAAATTCATGTTGATTCTTCAAAATAATGCGTAGCCTAAATCTGAAAGAATTTTCAGAAAAAGTCAGTTATAGGGGTTTAAAGTTTTATCATGTTCGCCCAGTCAGGAAACAGGACTTGGAAGCTGTCATTTTGTACGTGACTGCACATTTTGTCCTCAGCATCCTGAAAATAGCACATGTTGTCAATATTTGTATTCTACACGCAGAAAACGAGTAGATAACATGTCTTTTGTAGTTTGAAGCATTCAATATGCATTTAATGCGATAGCACGAACTTAAAAGATTTATCCAAAAATGTTATTTAGCTGTTATTTTTAGTACCAACTGGATGACGAAGCAAGTTCTCCACACTTATTTTCTTAATATAGTTATTATAATCAACAGCTGTGCAATGTTTCATCCCCAGTTCTTCAACACAAAACTGGACTGAAGTCAATTCCTTAACCCATGAGTAAAGGAAAAGCACTATGGTCCTAAAAGGAAGGGTGCCACCTTCAAATCATGTGTTCTTCTTCACTGACACAGGCTCCATGGATTCTCAGTGCGAGCATCGCCAGTACACATTCTCACCACTTCTCCTTGTACTCATAACATGCTTTTTCCTTTTACATAATTTTCTTTTGGGTATAACACCCATTTTTTTGTAGGTATGATACAGCATCTTCCTTTATTCTTGGTGTCGCCATCATAGACACGCAGTTACCAGAGTTTACTGCCATAATCAAACAGATTGGTAAAATTTTCAGGTGGATAAAACAGTAGAACACAGCCTCAACAAGTGGTTTTGGTATATTTGTCAACACATGCTTTCTCACAGACAAAACAGTTCTCATGTTCTGCTTGTTCCTATGGAAACAAGCATGAATGTGTCTGTGGCTTACGATTAGTTAAAATTACCCAAAATTTTCAAACTTTAATTGCTAATAACTCTTTATTGTTTTAAGCAAAAATGATTTTCATGACATTCATTAGCCTATAAAAGTGTATCATCACACTGAATATGAAATCAATTCAAACAGAAATTGACGCTGGCTGCCAAACAGAAAAGATCCAAAAAAATTTCTCACAAATTTAATATGGTCATTGTTAAATCTGGCCATTAGGTTGTGGGTAGCGATTTTCTTTACTACTTCAGGGAGTGATGACCCTGCCTGACACAAGTCCCAGGCTCAGCTGGCTCTGGCTGACAGTACCTGGTATGGGACCCTATCCAGGGTTACGGAAAGGAGACAACCTTCAAAGAAATCCGGAGTGGAGCCCATAGGCGGCTTAGTGTTCGACTCGACACTCTTCTGTCAGTTCCTGCAACAAGCTGGTGCCAAACATAATGCTCTACACTCCTTTGGACTACGTCAGCAAGGTCGAGAGAGGAATCTTGACGATTGGGCTACCCAGGATTTTCTTACATCTAGCCCAGGCCTGTGCAAAACTGGAGAGGACATGAAATGTAAAAACCAGACTTGATTAGTTTATGCACAACTCCATTGTCTCCCAAGACAAATGGATGCCAACAATAACAAATCTGGCCACAATATGGTGAAAAAGCACAAAATAATTAAAGAGAGTGGTATATTGATGCTACTTGCCAAACTGATGTATTCATGCGCAGTGAGAGGTCAGCTGCAAGACGAATCCAAGGCTTCAAATATCGAGTTTGTGCTAGAATTTCAAGAAGTGGATGAACTAATAAGTAGACATATATCTCTACAAAAAAATGCCTTAAATTGAGCCCAAACAGCATAGAATCATCGTATTGAGAATGTTGTTTATTCCCTCTCACTGTTTTAATAACTTGTGGAGAAATACTGGTCAAATTTCACCAATAAAAACTATATTGTGCAATGAATATAATTTTGTAGACTATTAAAGCCAGATATGATTTTTTTCCATTCTGAGTACAGTCAACTTGTGTTGTTTTTTCTGCCTCCTACTAACGAATTTGATGTGAGCTATAGGTGTTTTTAATATCTTTACTTTATGATTTTAATGCTTAAAGTAAGAAATTAGTTTTCACATTTGGTTATTTTTTTTTTATTTAGGTCTACGGGCAATTCTGAGAAAAGTATCAGGTACTAGAAACAACAGCTAAATCTCCCTAATATCATACATCTTTTCATTTGAATTTTTTAACCAAAATGGCTTCTCCCATTGCTTTTTAAATGTGTAGTGCAATATATACCATTCATTTCCAAAATCATGATCAAAATAAATAAACAAATAAATAAGAAAAATCCCCGTCAAAATGGAGAGAAGCCAACTTATGTGGGCGTCCTGATCCAAAACTCCACCATTTATAACCATTTTTAATAGTTCTTTAAAATTTTATTGAAATGGTGTCACATCCCAAAATTTCAGGATTTATTTAGTTCTATGACTACTACAAATGTGCCAAAACTCAAGTCCCTGTGGCTTGTATTGTGAGATTTTGTTAGGTTTGACAACACCGCAAAATTGACTGTTTGTGTTGTGTAACAAAATAGGCTTTAGGATAAATGTTTAAAAAACTGCCAAAAAAGTTTTCTTTCCAAGAATCTGAAAAAAAAATAGGTAACTACTACACTATGGTCAATATTAATTTGTGTAATTTGAAGATTAACATCACCTCAGTTTCAAAGATATGGCATCACAAATATGGCTAATTATTCATTTAGGACAATTAGGCAAGATTTCAACCAATTCGATGACCATTCGATTTGTCATATTTCCTAAAATACTCATCCTACTTTCACAAATGAGATATCGAAATGTTTCTTTTTGGATGTTCTCCAAGAAAAAGTACAGTAGAAATAACATTTAGATATTTTCAAAAATTCATAGTGATACCTATCTAATAATACTTAGTTTTCACTAAACCAGAGAACTAGGATGCTAGCATCCCTTAAAGCAGTGTCTGCCAAAATTTTTTACCTTACAACACACTGGGTGAGGAGAATTTATTGTGGCACATCAAATAAAAATCCTAACAAAATTGAATATACTTTATTAGTATGAATAAAAATAAAAAAATTCTTATTATAGTAACAATAAAATAGCATTGTTTTATGAACATATAATAATAGGTAATATAATACAATAATAATGTTTTTAGTAAGAAGGATGCAATTGGTTTTGAGAAAGAATTTTGTCAAAATGCGACTCTCTAATTTAGATAAACAAATATGTAATTCCTCATCTACCATCTGTTATTGTTCCCATTTTTTGGACTTCATTTCCATAAGCGCAGAGATACCTAATTCGCAAAGATACGATGATCCAAAGGGCAATGGAGGTTGAATGTCTGTAGTAGCTAATTGAGGATATTGACTCCAAAGCAAAATCCAAAATTCTAACAATTCTAGCATAGAAAATGAGGTTTTGTGCGCAGGATCATTTTTCAAGTCTATTAAATTTTCTTCTTCGGTTAATGTTAACGACAGGTGTATACTGTTGTATCTTGTGAAAGGATTGATGACCCACTCATACATTTAATAATCAAGTGATGGAAACTACTTAGAAAATGATACAGAGAGGTTTTCTACTGTATTTTGCACTTCTAACAAAATTTTTAATTTGTTTGGAACAGCCTCTATGCTCGGGAAGCAATCAAGCTGCAAGTTTTTAACTTGCCTTATCCACAGTTCTAACTTGTCGGTGAAAGACTTTAATTTGCCTCTAATTGTAATAATATTTTCTTTAGCTCCTTGCAAACTCAAATTTAAAATGTACAACTTCTCAAAAAGATCATTGAGAAATGCTACTTCCAGCCACCAATTATTATCATTAAGAAATTCAAATCCAGAATGTTCAGCATTGAAGAAACATTATTTCAGTTCATAAAGAGATAAATCAAGAGAGCACTTTTCCTTTTGAGAACCATTGCACTTCTGTATGGAACAGTAAATACTTAAAATCAGAATCCATAGTTTCACATAGGGATGCAAAATCTGCACCGTAAGGAATGCAATTTTATGTAATTCACCACTTTAACGACATTGTCCATTGTCTTCAGGAGACCATCAGGTAGAGATTTTGACACCAAAACTTCGTGGTAAACCATGTAATGTACAATTTTAATTTGTGAATTGTTTTGTAATACATGAGCCATGAAGCCTTTTTTTTTCGACCCTGCATGGATGGAGTGCCATCAGTGCAAACGCTAATACAAGTTTGCCACTGCACCCCTCTCAATACATTTTGGTTTACCATGTTAAAGACATCTTGTCTTATCATTCTTTGCTTCAATTCACAACAAAAGAAAAACTGACTTATGATATTACCACCTCTGATGATTCGCAGAAATGAAATTAGTTGAGTGTTGTTGCTGATGTCTGTACTTTCATCGATTTGTAAGGCGCACAAGTTTTTGAGTTCATTTTTTGCTACAGTGAAATGTTCATGGAGCTGATCATCAATGTCTCGTGAAATGTCTTGAATTTTACGAGAAATCGTGTGGGCAGACAAAGGAATGTCTTAGTTTGTTTGACGGCTTCATCACTAATCATTGTGCCAACAGCAATCTCCAAGGCTAGTAAAATAATGTTTGTGGCATCAGAGTGTGGTTTTTCCCTTTTCTGCCAAAAGCTGGGCAATCTTGTAACTAGCGATTTGAGCTTACTCGGGAATTGAGTAAAATTTCTCCAGCTTTTTTTAAATTATTTTTTAGCATTTCAAAGTATTCTTTTGGTTTGTCCTTATGTTGCAGACGATTTGTTATTAAATGACGTTGAAATTTACTGGGAACCATAACTTCATTTGAGAGTGTTGATAAACAAATCATACAAAAAGGAACCAAGCTGTCTTTTACCGATAATATAAAACCATATTGGATGTAATTTTCATTATATTTTCGTTTTGATGAGGCTGACATTTTATTCTGGTGTTCATCATGTTTACTATGACTCGCTTTCTCATTTTTCTGAGGTTTCAAAAAAATTTGTCTTTGTTTAAATCTAAAACTAAAAATCGATTAAAATTAACATAAAATAACTTATGCAAATTATAAATAACTCAAAAATTAAAAACTATTTAAACCACTAAGCAATTTAAGATCTGCATAAGATCTGGTCATCAAATCTAAGTAGAGACTTCAAACTTGAAATCTTCAAAGCCACAGTTGAACCAATTCTACTATATGGCTCAGAAACTTGGACGTTATCAAAGAAGCTTGAGAGGCGGTTGGATGGAACCTACACTCGCCTCCTTATGAGAGCTCAAAATCTCTTGTGGAAGCGCCATCCAACCAAAATGCAAATATATGGGAAACTACCACCTGTGTCATCTCTTGTGAAAGGTAGGAGAGTCCAGTTTGCTGGACATTGTTGTAGCTGAAAAAGAGGTAATTTCTACTCTTCTCCTCTGGAAGCCATCTACTCACAATACCAGAGGGCGCACACTCTCCTACCCTGATGTAATCTCCAGGGATACAGGCATCCAGCAACAGGACCTCCATAATGCCATGATGGACCATGAAGTCTGGCATAGCATGGTAAATTCCATTGTCTCGAATGATGATGATGAAGCAATTTACTTACAGACAATCCCAGTTTAAATGCAGAAATGTGATATATTGTAGCAAAACTTCAGTTCATCATATAACATAATTAATTTATCTTTACCGTATTTGACAATTTATATTTATGCTTGAACTTTGTGAATGTTCTTGGATCATTGTTTCCCAAAAATATTTTATGCAGCGCTCCAGGAATCTCTTGCACCACACCGCTGTGCTGCGACACACAATTTGGCAGACACCGCCTTAAAGGATTATAGGTCCTTGATACAATTATATATATATATTATTAATATTATAAAAACCAAGAGAGAAGATGGTGATAAGATTAGTATAAGTTTATTAATACATTGACAAGACCTACAATTGTTTCAGTTCATCGCTTGCAGCATAAAATGAAACAAATTTAATTTAATTTGACTAAATCAATTTAGAGAAGTGGGAGGTGATATGCGTTGAATTGCACTATTTATCTCTTTGCAGTCCCTACTGATCATTCTCATTCTCTCTTCTAAATGTGAGATGCCATGCAATTCCTCATTAACAAGAATGTGCTCTGTCCCACCCATTTCTCTCATACTTTAATCCCTCATCTCCCTGCATTAAGCCAACCACCACCCTTAGAGTTTGTAGTCTTGTGAGCTGCATGATAACCTCACTTGTGCTGGTAGCATGAAAAAGCACCCAGTATACACTACAAAGTGATTGACATTTGGAAGAGCATTCAGACATAGAAACCATGCCAAAGTGGAAAGTGGAGCACAGTACAGTCCTTAGACTCATCAGATCTTGTCAAACCATCCAATCCATGTCAACATTGATCATAGATATTAAATGAAGAAGATGATGATGATGATGACAACGATGACGATGATAATGTTGATGATGATGATGACGAGGATGATGATTTTTATCTAGTATGTTTAACAATTTTCAAAATGCTCTGGTGAAATTTTATGACTGTTAATTTTAGCTAATTTTATACAATGATATAGAAATTCCTTTCTTGCCATCAACAACACTCTGTCCAGTTTAGCACCACAATCTCATGCATCTACAAGGGTGCTTCTACATGATTCCTAGACCGATTAGAAATAGCAGCCAAATCTCTTTCAAATCACTTTCTTCCATTTTAAATAAAGAACAATACATCAGACAATGAAGACCCTGATAAGTAAAAAAGATTAAATGCTTTTCTCAAAATTTATTTATTGTATTTGATGATTCACTTTGATCATAAGTCTGCTTGATTGTGGATGACCTTGGGCTGAACAACCACCTCAGAGACAATACCTGATCCTTTGATACCCTACATGTCTATCTCATCTCAATAGGTTTACATACAGATATCCATGTTGAATATCCTCCACATCAACCTCAACAGTTAGGGAGTGTGACCTGCAAAGGTCATGAATATCCTCACACACATCACCACCACCACCACCTCAATCCTCCTCATTCTTTTAAAAATTGAAATTTTCTCTTCAGTGCTTGTTATCATACATTGAAAGAACCAGTCTTATCTCGATACAAAGCGGGGTAAAAGAATGGTTGTAATGTCACATAAAATAGTGTTTGTCTCCATTTTATTATAATCTGGTTCACCTCTAGAGCTGAAGAGCTATAAAACATTACTCACAAATAAATAAAATTTTGTTTAAAAAAAAAATGTTTGTAGCAAAGGAATTCACTGACTCCTACACAGCTTCTGGCTATAAAGTTCAGCAACTTCAACCTAGCCATTCATTTACTATCTCACATACACGGCATTATTGACAGAAGTGCCAATCTCAATCAAACATTTGTCAAATGGTTAGATAACCATGGAAACAAGACACATTCAGTTTCAGGCTCTGATAGATTTTACTTTCCTTGTGGTAAAGGCAAACCTTTGCTTATGTAATTATCCTGACATTTTGATCAACTAAAACATAGAGTTTGATAGACATGTTTCTGATATATTTCTTGTTTTTTTTTTATATCCTAAAAATTATTATTATCATAATGTTTTTGAAAAATTAACTTTATCTTTATAAATGAAAAAATGTTTTAACATTTGCATCTGTCGAGTGTTGGTGTAGCTGTGTGGTTGGTTAAGAAGCTTGCTTCTCAATCATGTGGTCTTGAGTTCAAGAGGGGAGGAGGCTGAGGAGGGGAGACTGAGGAGGGAGGAGGAGGAGGATCTGCACTTCATCTTGATCAATTTGATCTCTGATTCTACTCTGTTATCTTGTTCTTAGATGCGTTCATCTAGGTGCAGTCAATTGGTGAAGTTGTTAAAACTTGCAATATTTGTTCTGGCTCCCTACAGTTTGAGTTCAAATCTCACTGAGATGCACTCTGCCTCTCCTTCCATAAAAAAAAAAAAAACTACCAGTACCAGTGCTGGTGCAACCTTCTCTCCCTCAAGCAGTCACATCATGGATGTTCTTCTGAGTCAATGATGGAAGGGCCAACAGGCCATACATATCTGCTCTCAGCTATATGTGCATAGGAATGGCTGTGTGGTAAGTAGCTTGTTTACCAACCACGTGGTTCTGGGTTCAGTCCCACTGCGTGGCACCTTCTACTATAGCCTCGGGCCGACCAAAGCCTTGTGAGTGTATTTGGTAGATGGAAACTGAAAGAAGCCCGTCGTATATATGTATATATATGTGTGTGTCTTCTACTATAGCCTCAGGCCGACCGAAGCCTTGTGTGTATATTTGGTAGATGGAAACTGAAAGAAGCCCGTCGTATATATGTATAAATATGTGTGTGTATATGTTTGTGTGCTTGTATTTGTCCCTCCCAACATCGCTTCACAACCGATGCTGGTGTGTTTATCTCCCCGTAACTTAGCGGTTCGGCAAAAGAGACCAATAGAATAAGTACTAGGCTTCCAAAGAATAGGTCCTGGGGTCGATTTGCTCGACTAAAGTCGGTGCTCCAGCATGGCCACAGTCAAATAACTGAAACAAGTAAAAGAGCAAAAGCAAGGTACTTGTTGGCAAGTCATTCTCACTTGTGAGTGACAGCCATAGTAGTTTACATAATACTGGATTGGACTTATACTCTGAACTTTTATTTCAAACTTTAAGAGTTGTAATGCTCCTATTAACTTGGCCATGTGTATATCTTGGAGTACACATTCAAGGATAAGATACCTGGTGATGATAATCAGAGACTAAGGTGATTAGAATGTTGTTTGAATGCAAATATAAAAACAATTTTTATCTCTGAAAGTAAAGTTAATAGTTCAAACATTTAGACATTTGATATTCCAAAAGATTATTCTTCAGAGTTTCTTCATATCAAAGCTGTTCCAGACTTTCTATTAAGAGATGGCTGGAAGGGGTTTTGAACATATTTACATTTTATAATTTAGTTGGCTGTGTGGTTATGAAGTTCATTTCACAAACTATGTGGTTCCAGGTTCAGTCCCATTGCATCGCACCTCAGGAAAATATCTATAATATCTACAGACAATCCAGTACCTTGTGGGTAGAATTGGTAGAGAGAAACTGAGAAGTCCATCTAGTATGTAAATATATATATGTGTTTGTGTGTGTGTGTGAATGGTGTTCCATTTGTCTTCATTAAAATGGTCTCTTTGTTTATAATCTCCAGTGATCAAAAAAATCTTGCTAATTTTAGCCTTCAGTACATGAAGGCCAGTGGAATGAAAAACAAAAGCACCTTTCTTACAAATCAGACAAGGAAGTAGTAATTCTGACTCAGCAAATTTAGTCTAACCCAATGGTTCTCAGTCAGGGTCTATGTGACCCTTAGAAATCCATATAAGATTTTGTGTTAAAATTTATGAGCCATAAATTGTCTGATGACCTTGGGCTGAACAACCACTTGAGAGACAATACCTGATCCTTTGATACCCTACATGTCTTTCTTGTCTCAACAGGTTTACATGCAGATATCCAGGTTGAATATCCTCCTCATCAATACACCAAATATTTGAACAATTTTTTAAAATACAATTCCTAATAATATTTACTCTTATACTTGTTTCAGTCATTTGACTGTGGCCATGCTGGAGCACTGCCTTTGGTTGAGCAAATCGACCCCAGTACTTATTCTATCGGTCTCTTTACCAAATCGCTAAGTTACGGGGACGTAAACACACCAGCATCGGTTGTCAAGCGATGCTGGGGGGACAAACACAGACACACAAGCATATACACACATACATACATATATACATATATACATATATATATATATAAATAAATTTCCGTCCAACCCGTGCTAGCACGGAAAATGGACGTTAAATGATGATGATGATGATGATAAATACACATATATACGACATGCTTCTTTCAGTTTCCATCTACCAAATCCACTCACGAGGCTTTGGTCGGCCCGAGGCTATAGTAGAAGACACTTGCCCAAGGTGCCACGCAGTGGGACTGAACCGGGAACCATGTGGTTGGTAAGCAAACTACTTAGCACACAGCCACTTCTACGCCTATTTTTATTTGATAATAAAAATACAATAGGATCTTTTAAAAATTGAATAGTTATGAGGGTCTATAGATAAACATTGAATGGTTAAGGAGTCCATTGATGAAAACAAAAATTATTGAAAACCACTAGCCTAATCCATTGTAGCACAGAAAAATGGACACGAAAACAGAATGAGCAAACATAAGACAAAGTGATACAAAATAAAGGAGGTAGAGAAAAGTCTTGTTTTAGTGTTTGTCCCCGCATTGTTGACAATTGATTGATTGATTGATTCTAGTTTCAGCTCACGAGCTGTGGCCATGCTGGGGCACCGCAATTTGGTGTTGCTACATGGTTTTACTTCATGAATGCTTTTTAGCAACTGCCATTTGGTGCATGAGAGAGTTTGATGCAGCTGCCCTCATCTGCACCTCCTGCCGTGAAGTTGGTTCATCTGGGATACCTGACAAGAAGAGATCCAGTTTCATTTTAAAGACATCTGCATCCACCCCATGCAGGTCTCTTAGGTTCTTCGGGAGGATATTGAAGAGCTGTTACTTTTTTATTCACATTCACATAGGTTGTCTAAAAATATCCTTTTTTTTCTCTCTAATCTAACAGCTAAAGTAATAAAATTAAGAAAGAATGTTTATATCATTGTTGTTGTTTAAGACCCCATTCAGCTCTAATCAAGCTGACTTATGACAAAGACATTCCAGACATGATCATCATGTCTTTTTGTATTTCCAGGACTACACTGGCCAACGGGTCTTTCGTTTTTAAAGACAGTAGAAAAATTGCGTGAGTTTGGGTTTCTATTTCTAGCAGGTTGATCACTTGCATAGAGGCTCCCACATTTGTTTATATAAAGTATAATATAATAGCTTGAAGTGATTGGTTTTAATCATAGTTGTAACTAGTGTTCTGTCAATGATGATTAATAAAGCTACTGCAGAGGGGATTCTCAGTTGACATAGAAACAATGTCATTGGTGTGAGATTAATTTTTGTCAAGGTCTGAACATTTAGTTATTGTTTCTGCTGAAATGAATTATTCATCTAGGAATAAGACACATCAGAGATCAAACTGATCGATATTTACCGAAAAGAAAAATACACCTCTAACTAGTTACTAAAGAAATTCTATCATTCAAGTCTGTCCATATAACTGAATACATTAAATAATCATTCTGGGTCATGGTTAATTCCCACCCAGTCATTTTATTGTATATAATACTATCATAAAATATGACAAAGGGAATATTACAGTGTAACTGGCAATATGTTGGTTATGATGCTGAAGGTCCCAGTTGATCTGATCAACAGAACAGCTTGTTCATGAAATTAATGTACAAGTGG
Source organism: Octopus sinensis (assembly GCF_006345805.1). Lineage (NCBI taxonomy): Eukaryota > Metazoa > Mollusca > Cephalopoda > Octopoda > Octopodidae > Octopus > Octopus sinensis. The sequence goes on from NC_042997.1 coordinate 156,557,542, forward strand.
CTGAGCACTCCACAGAAATATGTACTCTTAATATAGTTCTCAGGAAGATTCAGCATGACACAGAATGTGACAAGATCGGCCCTTTGAAATACAGGTACTACTCATTTTTGACAGCTGAATGAACTGGAGCAACGTGAAATAAAGTGTCTTGCTCAAGGACACAAAACATTGCTGGGAATTGAACTCACAAACTTACTATCATGAGCTGAATACCCTAACCACTAAACCATGGGCTTTCATTATCATAGTGTATGTTTGTTTTAACCATTTAGCATTCAGGTGGCATGTAAAAAGCACCATCCGAATGTGGCCAATGTCAGTGTTGCCTTGCTTGGCTTCCGTGCAAAAAGCATCAACTGATCATGGCCATTGCCAGCCTCCCCTGGCACCTGTGCTGGTGGCACGTAAAAAGCACCTACTACATTCACGGAGTGGTTGGTATTAGGAAGGGCATCCAGCTGTAGAAATACTGCCAGATCAGACTGGAGCCTGGTGCAGCCTCCTGGCTTCCCAGACCCTGGTCGAACCATCCAACCCATGCTAGCATGGAAAATTGACGTTAAATGCTGATGAAGATGACGATGATGATTACTCTGTTAAATATAATACTTATTTCTTCACAGTGTTTTGAATTAATCATGTATTATCTCATACATTTGGGATTTTGATGATATTATGGTATACTTTTAGAATGACATTGTAGAGTATGTGTAAGAGGATGGATCTTGACTGTTTGAACATAAAACAGGTAGAATATTTGGGCTGGATATGGCTGGTTTAAATGCAAAAGAGTTAAATGCTTATCATGACTACCATAATATAAATTGTTTTAGTCTGAATACCTGAACTCAGATCAAGTCACTTATCAAACAAGTACAGCTCCAAAACATATTAATGTTGTTATTTTCACTTTTCCATGCTTGCATGGGTCGGAGGAAATTTGTTGAGGTGGATTTCCTACAACCAGACATGTTTACATGGAAGACTGGAAACAAAGGGCACCACTAACATTTTGGTGACTCTTCTTTACAACTATCACGTGGTGTCAAAGCAAAGGAGCAATGGCACAAACACACTCACACACATACATACACACACACACATGCACACACAGACACAAACTATATATATATATATATATATATATATATACATATATATATATACATATATATATATATATATATATATATATATATATACATCGCCATGTTGATTCGTTAGCTACTGCACGCATTTTTTTCTCTCCTTCTTTCTGTGTTTTTCTCTCTCTGTGTATCTTTCTGTTGAAGAGCGTAGGCTCGAAACGTTAAAGACTTGTTTTATTTATATTTCCTGAGCGCCATACTAATACAATTGTTCGTTTGTTTTCCACCTGCCTTCGTCTTTTGTTTATTTTCATAAAGCTTCCCGTTATATATATATATATATATTTATATTAAGGGCATTACTATACATAAATGCCTCACACCAGAAGGGACTCTTAAAGTCAAAACTAGCATGAGGCATTTATGTATAGTAATACCCTTAATATAAATAAATATATTCAAAGGGAATAATTAATAAATTTTTCCCTTATGAGGTTTTTCATGCTAACTACTTGATAATTCCTTATAAAGATTTTATCCTACTTTTAAATTATATATATATATATCATCATCATCAAATGGACTTCTTTTAGTTTCCATCTACTAAATGCATGTACAAGGCTTTCATTGACCTCAGACTATAGTAAAAGTCACTTGCCCAAAATGCCATCTAGTGAGATTGAACTCAAAGCCATGTAGTTGAGAAGCAAAGTTCTTACCACACAGCCATGTTAATGCTATAAAGGTTTTAAAGATTTTTTAGGAACTAAGGGTATGATAAGGTCCATGAAGCTGAAGACCAAATGGAGAGTTAAAACTCCTCATTAATTGAAATGATGGAGAATGTTACCCTCTGCATACCCTACCATTTTCATCAGTTTCATTGCTACAGAAGTTTTAGAGCTGAGGTCCACATCCTTCTATGTTCCATTATTGAAAGTAAATTTATTCCAACTCTGTTCTAGTCAATATTTTGTGTTTACACTTCTACCAAAATTAAACAACCCAACAAAGAGGCAACAGCAAAAAATGTTTTTAAACATCATTTTGAGATAATAATAATAATAATAATAATCATAATAATAATAATAATAATAATAATAATAATAATAATAATAATAGTAATAATAATTGTTCAAAACACTTATATTTCTTCCCTACCATATGGTTTCCGTCCCACTGCCTAGTACATTGGGCAAGTGTCTTCTACTGTAGCTTCAGGCTGACTAAAGCTTTCATCATCATCATCATCATCATCATCATTTAATGTCCGTTGTTCATGCTGGCATGGGTTGGATGGTTTGACTGGGCTGGCAAGCTGGAAGGCTGCACCAGGCTCCAGTCTGATTTGGCACAGTTTTCTATGGCTAGAAGCCCTTCCTAACACCTACCACTCTGAGAGTGTATTAAGTGCTTTTATGTGCCACCGGATTGGGTGCCATTTATGTGACACCGGGGTGCTTTTATGTGCCACCAGCATGGGTGTCAATTTGCATGACACTGGAATCTGCCATGACTGTGATTTTGCTTGGCTCGATGGGTCTTCTTCTCAAGCATGGCATAATGCCAAAGGTCTCAGTCATTGCCTCCATGAGGCCCAACACTTCTAAGTGGATTTGGTAGATGGAAACTGAAAAAAGCCCATCAGACATGTGGGTGGGATGTTTGTGTGTGCGTGTCTGAGTGTGTGTGTGTGTGTGTGTGTGTGTGTGTGTGTGTGTGTGTGTGTGTGTGTGTGTGTATGTGCATATTACTGTCTCATTGCTTTGACATTGCATGATAAATGTAAATGAGTATCACCATCAAGCAAGCAGTATTCATCATTTCCAATCTTCCATGGAAACATGTCTGAAAACGTTAAATTGCTTGGAAACAGGTGAGGATTGGTGACAGGAAGAGTGTGAGGCCATAGAAAATCTTCCTCGACAAATTCCATCTGAGCCATGTGTGCATGGAAAATGAAGCATAAATTGATGATGACGATGATGATGACGAAGATGATGATGATGATGACAACGACGATAATGATGACAACGATGAGGAAGATGATGTAGATGGCGATGACAACGATGAGGATGATGGTGTTGCTAAACAAACAACAAACAGACACCAGAACCAAACTCGGTTTTCTGAATTAAACCACTCCATTAGCATCAACTCAGTAATTAGGATGTATACAATACAGATAATTAAATCCCAAGAGTAGAAAGGAAAAAAAAATTTTTTTTTTTTTACAAAATATGTCTACTTCAAATTTTCCTCTCATTTTCAGATTTTTTTAAACACAAAAAAAAAAACAAATTATGTACTAATCCATATTCTGCAAATTTACCTGTTGCTTAGATAAAATTTATTCCCTGGGATAAATTTATCCAGCTCGGGAAACCTTCATTTAATGAGAATCTATAACATTAGCCTACATTCTAGTCCAACTTAATTGACCAATTTTTATAAGTAAAAATTCTATGCCAATGTTCAAATTTATACTTCTCTTTGGAATTTGATAAATATAATAATTAATTAGATTTAACAATTTGTTCTTGTCAGGAAGTAATTTTACTAATGCAGTTTTCCTGTTTGTGTTTTATATGGCACTTAACACTTTTCACAAAGGCTGTTAATGTCATAAATTGGTGGATTTCATTATTTATAATATTTCTGACATCAGAAATAAAACTGAATATGTGATTGTGAAAATATTAGGGGTTAGAAAACATTTTTTGGCCAGGTTGATTTACACATGCGTGCCAGCATGGGCGTGTGGGAAGATGCTTGTTTCCCAACCACATAGATCTGGGTTCAGTCCCACTGCCTGACACCTGAGCAATCATCTTCTACAATAATCTCAGGCTGACCAAAGCTTTGTGAGTGGATTTAGTATACAGAAACTGAAAGAAACCCATTGTCTGTGTGTATATATATATACATATACATATACACACACACACACACATATATATATACATACATATATATATATATATATATATATTATATATATATATATATATATATATACGTGTATATATATATATATATATATATATATATATACATATATATATACACATATATATATACAAATATATATATACACATATATATACAAATATATATATATACAATATATATATATATACAAATATATATATATATATATATACTAGCAGCTAAGCCCGGTTACACCCGGTCAGTTTGGATGATGTGGGTGTAAAACCTGCTCTGTGTAAGCATTCGACTTGTTTGGGCACACTTATGTTAAAAAACAATTTTAGAATGACTTTTTTCTGTCAAAACGCTAAAAATAACTAACCAACAAAAAAATGCTACCGAGATTTCTATGTTTAATCCTTCTTCATGGAACGCTAAAGGGCTATATCTGAACAATTATGTTGCTTACTTATACACTTCACTTCCTGTGAAATCTTTGTAAAATTGACTGATTAATTCTTTTATCTTTTACCTGTTTCAGTCATTTAACTGTAACCCTGCTGGGGAACCACCTTGAAGAATTCATTTTAGCTGAATTGACCCCAGTACTTATTTTTTTTAACCTGGCACTTCTTCTATTGGTGCCTTTTGCCGAACTGCCAAATTACAGGGATGTAAACATACTAACACTGGTTGTCAAGCAGTGGTGAGGGACAAACACAGACACAAATACACATACACATATAGATATATATCTACATATACAATGGGCTTCTTTCAGTTTCCAAATACCAAATCCACTTTTATCAGCCTGAGGCTATAGTAGAAGACACTTGCTCAAGGTGCCATGCAATGGAACTGAACTTGGAACCACATGGTTGGGAAGCAAACTTCTTACCACACAGCAAGGCCTGTTTCAGAGTTTTCTAATTTTGAGTGAAAAAATTGGCAGATTGTCTCATAAACTTGAATTATATATGATATGAATAGAGTATCCTCTCAAGACAATGTAGAGTTGGGAGAACCTATTCTTCCTGTTCTGTTGAGGACATGGCAAATTCTCTAGGGTTGGCCTCAGAAATAGAAATCACTCACTACACAATACAATGTGATTGATATTAGGAACTGCATCCAACCACAGAAACAATACCAAATAAAATATACAAGTGAGATATGTCTCCAGACACATTTAGGAGGGTGTTAACTCCAAATAAGGACACAGACTGTGACAAGTCAGCCAAGCCATACTACCATAAAAAACAAATGTAAAATGACGATGATGATAAAGTAATTTGTGATGAGTTGAAATGACAGTACTTCATGTTTGCAAACAGCTGATGTCAAAAGAGTTAAAAAGTCTTCTAGTTATTCTTATCACTTCAGTAAATTAAAAGTTGAGATTCCACTGTATTCCTATCTTGTTTTTAATTGCATAATCAATTTCTTTAATAAGTAAATCTTCATTGTAGATAAAATTAGTAAAGTGATAGTTTTGAATTAAGTGACAAATAAACACTTTCTGTTTTTTTTTGCCTTTATTTTTCATTATCAATTGAATTTTATTCATTCACAAGATTCTAGCTGTTATCATTTAGTAATTCAAAGTATACAGAAGTCATTGTTGGAATGTATAAATATTTGGCTCACAGGTTTGTCATGCCAATGTAAATCAATAAAAAATAATTAGCATTGCTTGGATAGATTAACATCACCCATCATTGTTTTAATGACCACTTTTATGCTTGCATGTGTCAGACAGATTTTGTTGAGGTAGATTTACAATGGCCAGACACCCTTTCCGTAATCGGTCCTTTTCCCCATAATCAGACATACTCTCCAAGAATATTGGGAATGAAGGATACTGCTTGTGTAATGGTGATACTTGTTTATTACGACCACACAATGACCAGGCAAGGAGGAACATACATGCATATACATATAGAATGTTGTTAGAATTATAATCCAAGTTGTGTCTTGTGAAGATGTTATAATTGTGTGAGATTATAGAGTAATTACAAATCCAGTGGTAGCTAGTAGATAAAATTAATGGGCGTGCTACTTAAGAAAACTTTTAGCTGTTGTTTTAATATTGTGTAAAAGTAAACAAAGATATAAAAAGAATATTTATACATAAACTTGACTGGTTCGCATTTTAGCCCCTACCGAGTAGTGTACTTAATTTGCTCACTGAACACCACTGCTAATTCTCTCTTGTTTTTCAAAAATCGCCCCCTAAATCACAAAATAAGGGGGAAAAATCTGCCCTATTTTTCAAATCCTGGCAGCAAAACTGTAGCTGGAAGTAGGATAATAATCTAATTCTACACTTTATCACATTCAAGAATATAAACATGTTTTTAAGCACAAAACACGGGGAGTCAAAAAGAAACACTACCTTTCTCCAGCACACCAGCGTCAACACTGCGTGAACCACAGTGCTCTCTCTCACTAGCATGCAGCTTCCTATCTCGGACATGTGAGCATGCACACAACAGCCAAACATTGTGTTGCTGGAACTGTGAAGCACACAGTTCTAAACAAGGATTTTTGTATTTTTTTCATAAACTAGGGGATGGCTACTGACATTAAGCTTAAGAATTATATAATGTACAAGTATAAAGAAAGAATTAAAGGAAAAAGGACTCATTATATTGAATGTTATCGATAATATTGAGTGGAAATAGGGAGCACTGCAGTTCTGCAGCACCTATAAACAAGCTGCCACTTTACAAATCAAAACAGGATATTAATACCAAAAATCATTTCAAATCTCCAATTTTGACACATATACATACACACACCTATGCCAGCATAGAAAGAAGATGCTAAATGATGATAATGATGATGATATTAAACACACAGGCCTTCTCTCAGTTTCTATCTACTAAATTCACTCACAGAATTTTGTGGTCTGCTTGGGGTTGTAGTAGATGACACCTACCCAAAGTGCCATGCAATGGGACTGAACCTGAAACCTTCTGTTTGGAAAGCAAACTTCTTACCAAATGCATTATACATCTGTAAAAAAACTGTTTTATTCTTGTTTTATTATATAATCCATGCTTGTATAACATAATTGCAATATTGATGAGATATTGAATTGTAATTTATCAACTACTATGCAAATTTGGTTAATTGTGTAAAAATACCGAAGCTATGCATTTCAGTGGAATTGACTGTACTACTACTGACTTTAGTGTTGTACCCCTGAGAAAGATATATCATTCTGTTTACTTTAGATTATCTAATGGACATGTTGCATCATTGCATTATATTATGGTTGATAAGGGAAGGGCAGCCGTTTGTAAAAGCAATTGCTTTTGAATGATTGAAGTGTTTCAATTTGTGTTAAGCATTTTATCCATAATAGCATGGCAAAGGAGAGGTCGTTCAAAATGAAAAGAAGAAAAATATCTTTCACAATATCAAAGATGCAGTAGTTTTTCAGGTTAAAGTGTTAGATTAGTTAGCACATGTCATGTACATCATGGAAAACAACAACAACCTGTTTTAGTCTATGCTTTTGTGAAAGACATGAAGTAAAAAGGATTTTTTAAAAAAAGAACACAACATCAAATTATATCAAAATGTTCAGCTGTAGCCTGATAATTGAATTGCTTAATAAATCCTAATGTAATCTGGATGGAGGAGGAAATAACAAAATAACAAATCAGAGAGAAAAATATGAATGAAACTGATGGTGCTTTGTTTATTGTATTTCATAAAAACCAAAAGAGACCTCACACATTTGATCATTTGCATAAATTTATATACAACTGAGTACAAACAAAGCTGTTTTTAATTTAGAGGCCTTGGTATTGATTGTCATTGTAGCTATTCAGTATCAAATTAGTCCTGATTGATCAGATCTTGATTGACCACTGACCACCTTGTCCTTCTCTTAGCTATTACATAGCTAGGACTAGATTATCCAATATGATTCTTTCTTTTTCTAAACAGTAGGATGATTCATTTCTTACATAGAGACAAGTCTTTCTTTTTTTATATATATATATATAAGCACAGACATGGCCAAGATGTTCAGAAGTTTATTTCCTGGCTATGTTTTTAAGTTCAGTCTCATTATGTGGCACTTTGGACAAGTGTGTTCTAGTATAGCTCCAGATCACAGCCTTGTGAGTAGATTTGACAGATGTGGAGGCACATGGCCTAGTGGCTAGAGCAGCGGACTCGCGGTCGAGGGATTGTGAGTTCAAATCTCAGACTGGGCGATGTGTGTGTTTATGAGTGAAACACCTAAGCTCCACGTGGCTCTAGCAGAAGGTAATGGCGAACCTCTGTTGACTCTTTCGCCACAACTTGCTCTCACTCTTTCCTCCCGCATCTTGCAGCTCACCTGCAATGGACCAACGTCCCGTCCAGGTGGGGAACCTATATGCCAAGGAAACCGGCCCTTATGAGCCAGACATGGCTCAAGAAGGAACAAATAATTTGACTGATGGAAACTGAAAGCAGCTCATTGTATATGTATGTATGTATATATGTGTTTGCATCTCCTTGTTTTGACATGACAGTTGTAAATATGAGTGTCATTCAATTCCAATATTCTACAAAAATGTATCTGGCAACATTGGAATTATTGGGCTGCTTGGAAACAGATGAGAATTAGCAACAGGATGGGCATGTAGTCTGGAAAATCTGCTTAAATAAACTCTGATCCATGCAAGCATAGAAAAGTGGATGATGAATAAAAATAAAAATAAAAGAAATGGAATTATTCCAGAAAATTACTTTTTTGAGAGTGTAAAATAAAATGGTTTTCATTGAGAATTAGAAATAGCCAACACTTTCTGCTTGGTAGGAACTTCAGTTCCTGAATACCAGACAGAGATCTAACCAGTATCTTTCTCAATTTAATGTTCATTCTTCCATGGTGGCATAAGTTGGACCTGTTTGCTATACAGCATCTTCTCTCTTCTTGAGGTTCAGAATTCTAGATTTTGCTTTCACTTCTCTTATCTTTCTCCACTGATAGCATGCTGTACTTTTTCACCGGTACCATCATCAATTCATATCACACATCAGTGCAGTAAAATTTCTTGCATACGTTGGTTGATGCTTTAATACTCTCCTATTTTCAGGTTATTTATGCTTAGCCTTATCCTGTAATTCAAGTTAACATTATTCATTCAACAAACCCTGTCCTTTTTTCTTTCCAGCTGTCACAATCTTTCCATATGCAATACTCATGTCATATTACAATGTAGCAGAGCTTTTTTTACACATGCTTCATACTAACTGCTTTTTGAATGAAAAGAAAAAGCCTAAGTTGCCAACAGAAGCAACACAGGGAATATCTGAAAAATGAAGCTATTTTTTCATGTTCATAAGAAGTGTAGAAGTAAAAACCATATATTAACTTTTGAATTATCTCAAGAATCTAATTCATAACGAAGATTTCAAAGTCTCAAATTCAATGTTGTATGACTTGTAATTCAAAAATCCAAAAGCTTAGGCAATTACTTTAAAACCAAATTTTGTTGTTTCCCTTAAACTCACCAGAAAAATTATAGTAATTTAGTGTTTTTTAACAAATGTCACATGTTTTTGAATCAAGAGCCACTCAAGAAATGCTACAACCTGAGTATAAATGCTTTATCAGAAGACATTGATTTTTTTAAAAATATATAATATTTAGAAGCTTAATAAGATGTATTCAAGTAATCAATTCATGACACAATGCCATTTATTTAAAAACTGATTTTAGTATTAATAAAAAGCTATGCAATAATCATGTGCTAGACTTTTTTGTATTATTTCTTAGAATTAGACTTGTAAATGTATTAGTGATAAATGGAGATTATCTAGCATAGTTTTTCTGCCACAACGTAATTGCCATTTAAAAGCAAAAATTAGTTCTTGGCAATGGAAACAATAAAAAGGTAATAATGATGTTCAAAAGCTGAAGAATTGAACCTTTGCTACTCTAAAATCAGATAAAATAATGTTCTTCAAGGCAAACAGCTTTGCTGGTGGCCATTTTACTCAGATCATGATGTGTGGTAACACCCATAAGTTAAATCAGTACAGATGAGACAGATAACTTGTATGAAATACACATGCCAACAGCATAAATAATCTTAGTTTTTTTTCTCCAACTTCTTTCTTCTGAAACTGCTGTCTCAGGCTCCATTTCGAAATTATTTCTCTTTTTTACGCTTGTTTTTCTCAATAGCTGATTACTTGGTTGCTTCCCTTAATTTTCAACTCTCCTATTGCTCTCTTTCATAGATCTAGTTTTTCACATCTTTTATTTTCCAATGCTCTTAAATTCTCTTTAACTTATATTTGCAGTGGTAAAAAATAGTAACATAACTGCTCAAACTCTAATAAAAGCAATCTGTCCAGGATGAAAAGAACTGAAATAGCTCTGAATCTCTTAGAAGATAACCTCTCTAGTACATGTATGAAAGTAAGCATGCCTATTTAAACATGCAGTGGTTGACTTAAACCTTTTGTTACTGAATTTATTTTGAGATGCTCTGTGTTTTTTTTTTTCAATTAATTTTAAATATAACAGGGAATTTAGTAAAATAACTTAGTTATCATTAAGCTAGTGTTAGGAACATAAATTGAGGCTAAGGTTTGGTGGAAGATTTTAATTCAAAACTTATGAAAACAAGACATTTGTACTCGGTTTCAGCCAGGTTGGTATCAAAAGGGTTAATTTGAAGTTTTCCCAAACCAGAGTACCATAAGAAACGGGTTAATTTGGGACAAATATATTTTTGAGGAATTTTTGTGTTTAACTTAATCTTTATCTTTTACCTTGTACTTATTTCAGTCATAAGAATGCAACCACACTGGGGCACCATCTTAGTCAAATAAACCACCCCTAACATTTATTTTGTTGGTCTCTTTTATCAAACAACTCTTTTTTCTTTGCACCCTTTTAAAGCCTAGCCAGGCTCATGGGCCCGGTTTCCTGGTTTCTGTGGTGCATGTGTTCCCCATCGCAGCGTTACTCATTTTTGCTAGCTGAGTGGACTGGAGCAACAGGAAATGAAGTGTTTTGCTCAAGAACACAACGCGTCGCCAGGTCAAGGAATCGAAACCACTATTTTACGCTCATGGTGCTGTTACCCTAACCACTAAGCCACACGCCTCCACTTATCAAACAACTAAGTTACAAAAAATAAATACACCAACACTGTTGTCAAGCACTGAGAGGAGAGACAAAAAACAAATTCATACATATACATTATATGTTCTGAATCCATTCTTAGTTTTCTTCATTGGAATATGTTACTAATCATAAGACTCACATTGCTTTTACCAGTAATGTACTCGGAATTTCAGTTTTTCTCAACTTTCCAATTCAAGAGGGTAGACAGACAGTAGTTCAGGTTGAGTGCTGCATTGAAGATACACCGATTTTCTACCCATTCAGGACCTACACTATCTATCTAGTTATATATATATATATCTGTGTGAGTGAGTGTCTGAGATGGGTTTCCATAGAATTTTCATCCACCAAATTCATTCACAAAGCATTGCTCAGTGTGGAGCTATAGTAGAAGACAATTGCCTAAGGTGCTGCGGTTGCAAAGTGAGCTTCTTAATGTGTACCTATTCTTTTATTTGTTTCAGTCATTTGACTGTGGCCATGCTGGAGCACCACCTTTAGTCAAGCAAATCAACTCCAGGACTTTTTCTTTGTAAGCCTAGTAATTATTCTATCGGTCTCTCTTGCTGAACTGCTAAGTTACGGGGCCGTAAACATACAAGCATCAGTTGTCAAGCAATGTTGGGGATCAAACACAGACACACAAACATATACATACAAATACACACACACACACATACAAATACACACACACACACATACAAATACACACACACACATACATATATATATATATATATATATATATATACATATATATATATATACATACATATATATATATACATACATATATATATATACATATATATATATATATATATATATATACAATGGGCTTCTTTCAGTTTCCATCTACCAAATCAACTCACAAAACTTTGGTCGGCCCCCGAGGCTATAGGAGAAGACACTTGCCCAAGGTGCCATGCAGTGGGAGTGAACCCAGAACCATGTGGTTGGTAAGCAAGCTACTTTATTTCATTAAGATTTGCCATAAAGGCATTACAAAGAGTAGCTTGCGGGCTGGACATATACATTGATGAGGTGAATGATGAAACAAGGATGATATTGATGAGAGAAGGCAGAAAACGCCTGCCGATTTTCTGCTTCTCTAAAACATTGTTCTTTTTTTTGTTTCCATCAAAAACGACAATTATTGGTCTTAATAGTCCATTACAAATATATATAATAAATTATTCAATATACACACAATCTATAAGCTCAATCAAGCAAATGACACGCCACCTACAGGAAAGCCTGCATCGGCAGATCGGGGCCCGAAAAGTGGAAAGCAAAATCTGTCTTATTACAGGTCACCATGACCTCGAACAGTTCCTTCTGACTTATGACGTCCACAGCCACCTGTAGAGGCCAGTCTGGACAGTCTATACAAACCGAGTCCAATCATTCTCAGCCTGGAAGACCGTCCAAGCACTTCTCGACAGGCTCTTCCCTGAGATAGAAAACGATGGGTTTCACGTTCTCCTCATGGGGAGGAGCTTCAGCCCTCTCTGTCAGTGGCACAATTCCCACTGACAGAGCCTCTCGTTCCGGTGGCTCACGTTCCACCGAAGGGGTTTCGGAACATGCTGCCAGTGCACCAGCAACCGCCGGCAATGCCCTGTTTTTCTTTCTTTTCCCCTTTTTCGCGTCGGGAGAGCAAGGTTCCTCCAGTTTGTCTGTATGTCCCTCCTTCCCTCCCGCCACCATGGGATCCATCGGTGGGCAACCATTGTTGTTCATCTTTCTTTTTTTTCCTTTCGAGGGGGTTACCTCTTCCTCGACTTTTTCTACACCTCCCTCCTTCATATGCTCAGGAGGGTCCGTTGGAGGAAAAACATCCTCCTCTATTAATTTTTCCAGTGCCCTTGCATGGTTGTGGGGGCACTTCCTCTTAATGTGACCCGATTCCAGGCACAGGTGACACTTGGGGGGGGTGTCCCTCAAGAGTCACCGGATACCTAGAACCAGCCATCTTTAGAAAATCTGGGAAGACCAGATCTTTGGCTGATTGGGTCCATAGAGTCAAAATTGCTTTCGACCCCACCCAATCAGCCACAGGAAGCATTCTAATATTCAAGAGCCTGGCTCCACTGCCACCCAGACCCCGGTGGATAGTGTCCTCTATCCACTCAGTCTCTATTCCGGGTGGAAGGCCACTCACCCAGCCTCTTGTCAATTTCCTTCCACGATATGTGGGGAGAAACAAAATTTTTTTCCCTTCCAGGGGCTGACTAGCAAATAAGCTAGCCTCTTTAGGGGTGTCAAATAGTAACCACACTGTTGCAAATTTGACACCCCTTGCGATATACTTGATAGTTGGTAGGTATTCTGCCAACTCTTTTTCAATTTCGTCCTGAGAGAACACAGTGATGGTGTCGAGTGACTTGGAGTATGTCCTCAACACCACCATTCTCTCATTTCGGTCCTCTAGTCACTGCTTGGGGGGCACAATTTCCCACTCCAGCACAGTGGTTTTCTTTGTTGCCATAATTTAAAACCACAAAGAAACAAAAAAGAGTTCAACAAAAGTTCGAATGTTCTAAATAAAAGTTCAGTAATAAACACAAAAAAAGAACGGAAAGACAGAGCAGAGAAAAGAACAAAGGAAGACAGTTCAATCAATGGCAACACAATTCCACAAGTCTGATACAGGTACTCCAGCTGCAAAAATAGTCCTTCCTGCCTTGGTACTCCTTGGTAATCCAGTGGAAATTCAGACACGAAGACAATTTTTGTAAACAAATTAATTTTTTCATAGGGACTACGCCTCCTCAAAAAATACAATTCTCACTGCAAAGTGAGTCTTTATGCACGACCACAGGCAGGCAAATGTCTGGAGCAGAGTGGAGACTGTTGCTCACCAAAAAATATTCAATACATGGCAACAAACTCCACTAAGCCCTCAAAAAAATACAACAAACACCTACCTGTAGTCGAGCCTCAAAGTTCAATATTTCACGATGAAAGACGCGACATCAAGCAGCCGAAAAAAAGACGTCCGTCTGTAAGCAAAGCTACTTACCACACAGCCACTCCTATGCCTATATTCATAATTTAATCATAAATAGTTGATACAATCAGTATACTCGCATCCATAGGTGATGAGTCTAAACAAGCTCTTGGTTCTGATGAAATTTCTTAAGCCATATTTGTGACAAGATTCAGCACTGGCAAAATTTTCAATGAGTTTCATGATATGTGGAGATGTATATTCACTTGAAACTTGAAGGTTTGCTGCTACAACTCTTAGTTTCCCTGTTTTGATCACATTCAAGGCAACCATTACATATATATATATATATGGTTGTGTGACAAGAAGTTTGCTTCCCAATCACATGGTTCCAGGTTCAGTACCACTGCATGACACCTTGGGCAAGTATTTTCTACTATCTATAACTTTGGGCTTATCAGGGCTCTGTAGGTGGATTTGGTAAACAGAAACTGAAAGAAGCCAGCTGTAACTATGTGTGTCTTTGTGTCTATCTGTACCCCCACCCACTGCTTGACAACTGTTGGTGTGCCTATGTCCCCATAATTTAGTGGTTTGGCAAAGCGATCAACAGAATAAGGACCAGACTTAGAAGATAAGCAAATACTGGGGTCAGTTTGTTTGACTAAAATTCTTCAAGGTTGTGCATGACTACAGTCTAATGACTAAAACAAGTAAAAGATAAAAGATATATATATACACAAGAATTATATGGCTGTGTGGTAAGTAGCTTGCTTACCAACCACATGGTTCCAGGTTCAGTCCCACTGCGTGGCACCTTGGGCAAGTGTCTTCTACTGTAGCCTCAGGCTAACCAAAGTCTTGTGAGTGGATTTGGTAGATGGAAACTGAAAGAAGCCTATCGTATATATGCATATATATATATATCTATGTATGTATGTATGTGTATGTATATGTTTGTGTCTGTTTGTCCCCGTAACTTAGCAGTTTGGCAAAAGATACCGACAAAATAAGTACTAGGCTTCCAAAGAGTAAGTCCTGGGATAGATTTGCTTGATTAAAGGTGGTGCACCAGCATGGCCGCAGTCAAATGACTGAAACAAGTAAAAGAGTTAAAGAGTAAATAGTATGTATATATGCAGATATTTTGTATGGTGTTATATAGTTCACTTCTCAACCAGTAGGTTTCAGGTTTAATACCACTGTGTCTCTTGCTTACTGACAGTTAATATTCTATCAGAAACGTTAGCACACCGGGTGAAATGTTTTGCAGTATTTCATGTCTTTACGTTCCAAGTTCAAATTCCACCGAGGTCAACTTTGCCTTTCATCTTTCTGGGGTTGATAAATCAAGAACCAGTTGCATACTAGAGTCGATCTAATCAACTAGACCCTCCCCCAAAATTTTGTGCCTTGTGCCTAGAGTAATAAAGAATATTCTATCAGCAAGACTTCTCAAACAAGTATTCACTTAGCAGTAATACCAAATACAATTTTCTACTTGAAACGCAATAAATTCCAATTGTCTGTATACACTGAAGAAATATAGATTTTCAGAAATTGTCTGTGACCAATGGCTTGTTAGTGAAATTTATTTATAGAAATTGTGCTGAGGCCTGTTGCATGAATTATACCTCATTCTTTTATGGTTACTCAAATAAAAATCTTCTCTTGACCAATGGTTCTCAAAAAGGGTCCACATACAATTCTGCTATTAAAATTTATGTTCAATAAATTGGTTATTCTTCTACAATGAACAAAATATTTCAATCTTTTTATACAATTCCTAGGGACTTATTTAAACATTGAATGGTTATTAGTGTCCTGCAGAGTGAAACAGGAATTAAAGGGATCCATAAGAAAAAAATGGCTGAGAACCACTACTCTAGAGATCAACTGGCTTCAGACCTGGAGAAGGATAGGCTTCAAGTTTTATAAATGCATAAGACAAGCTGTATACTGAAATGGTGTCCCCCTACATTTACATCAAGAGTTAAATGCCTATCATCATTGCTACATATATCATTTAAAGTCCACTTTTCTATGCTTGCATGGAGCAGATGGAATTTGTTGGGATAGATTTTCTATGGCCAGATACCCTTCCTGTTGCCAACCATAACCCGTCTCTAAGCAAAGTAATATTTTCTCATAGCTAGACATGCTTTTCACAGAAAACTGAAACTCTGTTTATATGACTATCATACTCATTTACAACTATCATGTGGCATCAAGACAAGGATACATATACAGTAAATTTCTTGCTGTTTCTATCAACCATACTTACAAGGCTTTGGTTTGCCAGGGGCTATTCTAGAAGAGGCTTCGGACACTGGATCTGAACACAAGTTCACATGGTTGAGAAAGAAACTTCTAAACCTCACAGCCACACCCATGTTTATACAGGATGGTGCACAAAAAACCAGGTTCTGTGATATAGTGTAAATACAGAAATAAATTTACACACACACAAAAACACTCAGCCTTTCGTTTGCAAGTCTATTTACTTTATGCTAAGGAACATGGTTACTTTTTCACATGCCACCCTGTATATTGGTAAAAGATGTAAATATCAGTGTTTGAACAAAATTGCTAGTGTATTCGTCTATTTAGTTAGCCTGATAATCTATCATCACTCTTACCCTGAAATATGAAGTGAACCAGTCACTGGCCCATTAGAAATTTGCATTTTTTTTAATAGTTATCCAAATGCAATATAAAGCCTCAGTTTTGATTTTGAGTAGTACTAATTAAACCTTTAATTATCCAGTATTGATAAAATACCAGCTGCAATACTTAGACTAGTCAAATTAATACTTTACAATAAAATTAGTCTTGAGGGTTTGTCTACAGAAATCATTAATACTACGAAAGTCTTTTCTATTTAGTGGATTGAAGCAGGTTGTTCAATGAAGTAAATACTTCCTAAACACTTTAGCATTTAAAGTAGCCATATTCAGCCCAAATATTCTATTTTATGTTCAAACTAGCCAGATCCAGTCTCTCACACCTACCCTACAATGTCATTCTAAAAATGAACAATCTCATCATGGAAATCTTGAATAATGTGAATAGGCATTACAAGAAAGTTTAAGTTACCAAACTCTGAAATAATCTCAATACACGAGAGATAAAACTAGATATTAATCAATGAACTACATATAAATATTGTTAGATACTATTGACATAATAGTTGCAATGTACAAAATAATGTCAGAACTCTTACCAACGAAAGGATAGATTTAGAACAAGGGAGAGAACTCCATTCTAATTTCACTACTAAATATACATTCGATTGAGGTTCATCACTAATTTGTTCAATGACCTATTTTCTAGTATGATGTAGATGACAAATATCAATGGTGCCACCACGTGAAAATTAAACTCTAGTAAAACGAGCTAAAAACGTCAAATATATACATTTCATGGAAATATGTAAATGATCATAGTTAAACCAGTGCTCTCAAGTAAAATACCTGATATTTACTGAAACTATGTAGCATAATTTCATCATAGTAAATCCAGTACCCCAGATTAGGCTGTTGGAAATCTAAAAACACATCGTTCCCAAAATATAAAATAAAAACCACAACCAAAATATCTTTACATTCAATTTCATGTATAGCTAATATACACCTTACGAATTCGATTACTGGTGTGTTGTATCCTTGAGCAAGACGCTTTATATCAGTTCCAGTACACTCAGCTGATGAAAATGAGAAGTTACCTATCTTTCAAAGGGTTCACCTCATCACATTGAATCTCTCAGAGAATTACGTTAAGGGCATGCGTGTCTGTGGCATGTTCAACCACTTGCATCCAATTAATTGGAAACCTTGCCGTTTTGCCAGTTAGAAACGTCACAAAGATTACAAGATTATAACTTACATGATTATCAACAGCCAATTTGAAAACTACAATTAGCTCTCTGCAGAACGTCATTAAGAATTATTTTACTACAAGTGTTTATTTAAAAGAATTGCTTATAATCATAAGTCAG
Source organism: Octopus sinensis (assembly GCF_006345805.1). Classification (NCBI taxonomy): domain Eukaryota; kingdom Metazoa; phylum Mollusca; class Cephalopoda; order Octopoda; family Octopodidae; genus Octopus; species Octopus sinensis. Next base: position 156,575,658 of record NC_042997.1, read on the forward strand.
TGTATTGGTATAGACGAGGCTGACAATATAAGGGATATAACTTATCTGCAGATCTTTTTATATATACATATTTAACACTTGTATACTACATTATGTACAGTTTTGTCATTCATCATTTTACACAATGGGCTGAAAGCAATAACCAACATCTAAATTGACCCCAACATTATAGGTATTTAACTAACACCTACAATGTTGCAACAAGCGTACAGCACCAAATAAGTAGGACACCCAGTAAACTTCAGGATATCTACAATGCATATATAAAAGGGACTATATAAAAAACAGGAAACAAGAATCACATGTTGATGTTTATTGATACCAAATTTCCAACCAAAACACAAATCTTAACGATTGGACTTGGCTACTCGTTCCAGTTCATCTTTCTTCTTGATAGCATAAGAATTTGATGATCCCTGAAAATAGATTTTAAGAAAGAGATAAACAATGCTGAATACAAAAACAGAAAATTACGCAGCGAAATGAAATGCAAATTACAAAATTCAATCAAATATCACAATTTTTATATAAACTTTAGGAATTTATAGCTCCAAGAGAGAAACACTCTCTACTAACTGGGAGGCAATTAATGTTTGGCCATCATTGATAAAAATGTTTATAGCTGAATCAGCATCTAACAAGCTTCTAAACATCCTATTTCACAGACATAGCACGAGCTGACTTGAAGCAATGGGTATAAAACTTCCTCATTATGTTTAGCAGCAGGATCAAAAATGGAAGCCCATAATTGCTAAGCAAACTTCTGAGCCACTCAGCCATGCTAATTTCAACTATGCAAGTTAAGTTAGACATCCATCACTAACATAGATGAAATGAATTGGAGACCAGTTTGTGCAAAATCTGGCGAAAGCAAAATAAAATAATATATAGGACGGAAAATAATGGTGTAAATAGTTTCTAACTAAAAATAAGGGTTAATCAATTCAAGTATGCCAGAAAATAAAAGTGATTTTTATAACTCAAATTGGCTTTGTTCAAATAAGTGTTAAATTATGAATGAGGTGAAAGATGAGCCATTTTGTGGCATTATCTACTTACCCTAGAGGCATTTATGAGTTCATCAGCTAAGCATTCTGCAATTGTCTTTATGTTCCTGAATGCAGCCTCACGAGCTCCTGTACATAACAACCAAAGAGCTTGGTTGACACGCCGCAAGGGTGATACATCTACAGCCTGTCGTCTGACTGTACCAGCTCGACCAATTCTGGTGGAATCTTCACGTGGACCACTGTTTATAATTGCTACTACCAACACTTGCAGAGGATTCTGAAAAAGAAATCAGCATTCTATGTTTAGTTTCATTGTCAAGTAAAGCTTTATATGAACTTAGCACGCCAAACATGAAGATATCTATAAATTAATTAAAAGATAAGTCTAATTCTGTTTACCAATAAACCTAAGATTTCTTTCTTTGAAAAATATGAAAGTAGTAAATGAATTGTCCCTGATTAAATTGGTAATGAAATACAAGTTCCAAGTAAATTGTCTATAATCACTTTCTAAATTATTCTCATATTGCATGATCTTCACATGTCCTCCCTAACCAAAGAAACCAATATTTAGCCTAAACTTCTACAGTGTTCATACAAAAATCATGAATAGGAAGGACTAGGGTTCTCAAAAGGATACGATTTCACAAGATGTTTAGTAAGAGGCTGTGAGGGGGAGAAAAACCCCCCAGAAAAACCAGGTAGTTTGGAGCTTGACATTTTGGAAGTACAGAAGCCACTACAGCAGAAGTCAGTTAAAGAAAATACATTAATTGATTTACAGTTGTGATATGAGTGGTCTTTAATGTCTGCATGTCTAGCAGCATTATTGCCTAAGACATGTGAATAGTACATCAACATGGGTTCAACTCATCATCACCATCATTTAACATGTTTTTCATACTGGCATGGTGTGGTTCCAGATAGCCCATTAATATAAAGGGAACAATCACAAGGACTGAACAACATTACTTTTGCAACAAAGAAAAACCTTGTGATGATGGCAAAATGCAGATCTTCTGAAGATATATGGCTCTTCTAATAGTCACCTTCAAAGAGACTGAGATATGGTTGAGACAGTGAGAGCAAAGAGGTAGTTGGCAGAATAGAAGTTGCACTTATGAAAGACCCTGAAATAAAAAAGATTTAGTCATCCACAATCTCCACCAATTGTGCTATAACACTGGACAATCTCCACTTCCAAACTGCAGGTATCTCATGAATCTAGTTGCTAATTATCATATGCACTCTATCAATATGATTAAAACATGTAAAAGGTAAAATTAATAACACAAGCTACAATTCTGTCAATTCCCCCATAACTGGATTCAATATGGGTTTCTGCCAATGAAGATTGCATGCACATACCTGGTTATCATAAACCAATCTTTAGCTAGATTATTTCTCACACAACCATCAAGTTCAATGGACTATCCATTAATGGAAGACCAAAATAATGAATTCAAAATACAAGACCATTTTTCATATACTTTAGCAAGAACCTAATTATTGTAACTATATACAAATTAGAACAATTTACGAAAAAATTAATGGATTTATATTATATTAAAAGCTTTACTTACATCTCCTGTAAGTAAATTAATGATTTCAAAAGCATGCTTTACTACACGCATTGTCATCAGTTTTTTGCCATTGTTACGTCCATGCATCATAAGAGAACAAACCAATCTCTCAACAATTGGACACTGAGCCTTACGGAACCTTTTCAATTGGTATCTGCCAGCACTATGGGGTAAATATTTAGAATATTTTTCCTTCACAGCAATGTAATCCTTGAAAAGAAAAGAAAATCACGTATTACATAGGTGCTCAAAAAATTATAAAACACAACTTTAAACAACGTATAAAGATGATAACACTGTATTAATTTCGTTTCAGAAATAATTTTTGAATTTCATAAAGAAAAAAATTACAATGTTAGCCATCACATACAAATACAATCAGTCTTTATTTGGCATAAGATAACTGTACAACATTAAAGAATATAGGAAAATTTGCTATGAAACTTATCAAGTCAACCATCTGATTGCAGTGGAAATAAATCATCCTTTCTTAACATGATTAGTGACAGAAATTTATAAGAGCTGGACTTTTGATAGTACTAATTGATTCAAAACAGGAATTTTGTTAATTTTTATATGATTATAGTTCACGCTTTAACTTCATATTAATGTCACTGGGCTTATGGTGGTGGGGCAAAGAATAATAGGACCAAGTTTGGAAGTTTATTTCCCTTCATCTATTAAATGAAAGAAATTAACAAGAATGATGTTTGACTACATTATTTATTTAGCAGATTACAAGTTTATATTTCTTGATTAGAACCAATTGTCAGTAATACTATTACACTTACAGTCAAACTGATATCATTAACTTGCACATCGTCTGGAGACCATTTTCCAAACAGTTTGATTTCTGGCAGTTCAGGCGCCGGTGCAGCTTCAGCATCCCAGTTTTCCATGATGGGTTTCTGAAATTAAATATGGGTTCAATTAGGTTACTTTCATTAATAATCAATGTAATCGGAGAAATGTTAACTAAACCTAAACTAGTATAGCTAACAACATTATACTGGTGCGTAATGTTGCAATATTGGAATTCAGTTCTAAATCAAGGGTGAAATGATGAAAACTGTCGAAATTACGAACGAAGCTATTGGAATTGTCCTAGGCTGTGAATTGTTTACTCAACAAAGAATCTTTCAAACACGAATATTGTTAGTGAATATTGCATGAAATAAAAATTCATACAATGCGATCCTGTTAAAAACTACAATTTCCTTACTGCTGTAGATAGTTACAAATTAAGATGCTGCAAAGTATAAAGGTAGAAGAAAAGTATTCTATATGAGCCACACTTTCAACTGAATAAATATTTATATCAATACACAACTGTTTTTGTGTAAGAATACTTAAACTTGTCTCTTTCGAGATAATACAATCTTTATTAAAATTTTTTTTATATATAAAAACTATAATTTTGTTTATTTCGAAGAAATTAGTGTCGTTATGTTTGTATTTTCATATTTTTGCGACAATACTTTCTTTCATTTCTTTTATTTAAGCTTGCAGAATGCTTTCATTATCTCCCCCGTATTTTGCGAAATGTAAGACGGGACCCCAATATTAACGATCTTATCTTTAATATATACACACAAACATTTAATCTCTACTTTTTCACGCTCCCATGGGTCACACAGAATTAGAGACATATTCTACACCTAGATGTGCTTCATGACGGCAACCCTCACTTGTTTCTAAGCAAGATAATATTTCCCCATGGCCTGAAGTTTTTTTTTTTCTTGCACAATTATGGAAACAAACCTAGTCCGTATGACGGCTGCTCATTTCAAGCCTCACGCGATGTCTAGACAAAGATACACACAAGCTTCCATTCAGTTTCCGTCATCAAATCCATTTACAATGGTTTGGTTGGCCAGGAACTATAGAAGACACTTGCAAGCCGTGCAGAATGAACCCACATGGTTGAGAAGCTTCTTAACCACATCTGCACCCACAACACACTTTTTTCAAGATTTAGTAATTGAAATGAAGTTACGCTGTAGGACTGTCTTCAAGTGTTTTAGTCATATCGACCCCTAAGTAATTCGCCAGGTTTGACTTTATCGGACAATCCTTCATATCGAAAACCAATATGAAAATACAAACATAACGTCACTAATTTCTCGAAATAAACAAAATTATAGTTTTTAATAAAGACTGTATTGTTTGGCTATGAGGTTCTTACCAGCAATGCTTATTTTATCTCGAAAGAGACAAGTTTAAGTATTCTTATGCAAACTTTACTGAAACTCGTGTTTGTATTTTCGTTGAATTTACAAAGAAATACCTTTAAGCAAATGACGGGCAGAGGTAAAGAATACATACATCGCCCGTTTTCGGCGTAACAAAAACCGTAATCCTAAACACCGGGTGTATTTACGCAGATTTAAGTCCCTTTAAAGTTCCATTATGGACTTAAACCACATGGTATTTACAGCGACATGGATTTTCGGAAGAACCGTGCCTTTCAAGGAACATCCGAAGTTTTTTTTGTTTGGGGGGGGGGGACTGAGGTACATGCCTATTCAGGATTACGAACTTTAGTGATCAAAGAGAAAATTTCACTTTCGAAAAAAAAAAAAAATTACAATATTTTTAAAAAATCGAGATTCCATTAGACATTAAAATATATCCCAATATATATTATTGGGACTAAAAATTAATACGTGTTCCTCATTTTTTAATTACTTTTTCTTAGGCGCTATGTATCGGCAATTTAACCGGTACTAGAGGATTTACAAATGTAAATTATTCAATTTTAGACAATACGATTCTCCAAAAATTAAATGGAATAACTGCAATTTATTTCCCATATTGTATTTTTTAAATTCAATTATAAAGAGGGTGATATTTATTAAAAGGATATGAAAAATTATGGGGAATCAGGTTGTTACGAGCGAGACACGAGTTAACCACGTTTACTTAATTCTCATATCTGGAATCCGCGTATCCTAATACAGCAAATAGATATCATATCTACAAATAATTGTAAAAGCAAAGCTATACTAAATAAAATCGACCTTAGATTATAGCCTAATCTTATCGTTCAAAAAGAATTGCTTTTGCAGTTTTCAGCTTTTTTGAGAAGGTTGGGGCAACATGGCGCCATCGGTGACAAATAAGCGTGATATTTTTTACCATTTTATCTTATATTTTAACAAGATATGACTATACAAATAGTCTAAATTAGTAAATAAGTTTAAAATAGATTAATATGTAATCATTTAAACAGACTTAAAATAATTATAACAAGTAAAAATCAATTTAAATGAGCCAGCAACATTCCACGTGAGACTTACTTGCACACAGGATAATCCAAAAAGAGGCTAGTTTCAAGTCTCGTTTGTAAAACTTTATTAGCAAAATCTCGTTTATTCTCGTGAATAGTAACGAGACCGGACCGGAAGTACTTGATTCCTTTACGTAAACATCGTTAGAAGTTTGCTTCTTCCTTTCTACTTGATGTATTTAACTTAAACAAAAAGGAAAACCATATTTATGCTGATATTATAGTTATTTCCACAGTATAACAACACAATTTATTTGAAATAATTAGTTGTGAAATCTATATCTTTTACTTGTTTCAGTCATTGGTCCGCAGCTACCGCGGGGCACCGCCTTGAACTGTTTTGTCGAACAAATCGACATCAAAACTTACTTTTTAAAGTTTGGTATTTATTGTATCGGTCTTTGTTGCCGAGCAGCTAAGTTACGGGGACTTAAGCGGTACTATTTAAGAAGAGTGGTCCCGGTGCGCGCACTCGCGCTAGCTAGTCGTGACTAGTGGATCCTTACTTTGTGTTTTTGTGTTTTATTTACTTTGCGAGGTAGTCGTTGTAGGATTGACTACTGACGACTAGCTAGCGCGCACCGGGACCACTCTTCTTAAATAGTACCTATTTCTTTACTACCCACAAGGGGCTAAACATAGAGAGGACAAACAAGGACAGTCAAAGGGATTAAGTCGATTACATTGACTCCAGTGCATAACTGGTACTTAATTTATCAACCCCGAAAGGATGAAAGGTAAAGTCGACCTCGGCGGAATTTGAACTCAGAACGTAGCGGCAGACGAAATACGGTTACGCATTTCGCCCGGCGTGCTAACGAATCTGCCAGCTCGCCGCCTTCTTAAATAGTACCGACGTAAGCAAACCAATACCAGTTGTCAAATGGTGATAAAGGGAAGGTCTTTCAAAATGTGACCTCGTGTGTACCGTTGGCGATATTTTTCCTCTTTCTTCCCTTCTCGGGATCTTTCTTTCTCCTATGTTTCCGACGAAGAGCTCCGCTCGAAACGTTAAACCCTCCTTCTTTCCTGAGCGTCCAATAATACTATATTTGTTCCACGTTCTCGCGTTGTTGTGTTTTTTTTGTGTTTTCTTGTTTGGATTAACTATATATATATATATATGTGTGTATTTATATATATAATGCTTCCTCACTTTCCGTCTACCAAATTCATTCATTCATAAGTTATTAATCGGCCCATAACTGTAGTAGAGGACACAAGGTGCTGCGCAGTGAGATTGAACCTCAAACAACGTGACTGCAAAGCAAGCTTCTTAACCGCATGCGCACACACACATTCGCTAACAAATATACATGCCATAATGTGTTTCTGGGCGGAGGTAAAGATCATGGACTGCACCCACTTTTCGAATTTTGTTTTGTTTGTTAGTTTGTCTTCTTTTTTACAGGCACACACTATATCGAGTGCGGAGATTCCGATTCTGCAAAAAAATCTGCATTTCAAAATTTAAATCCCCCCCCTCCCTGAATTTCTTAAATTTTCGCTTTTTAAAAAAAAATTTCTTTGGCGAAATACATATTTCTAGCATGTGGATAGCCTGCTTGAAGGCCTGAGTTTTTTATTTTTTATTTTATTTTTTTTTTGAAAATTGAAATTTTACAAACTTTTTTCCCCAAATCGTAATCTTCGTATTTTTCTATGTATTTCTAAAAAAAAATTCCGGAAAAATTGAAAAATGAGGTGGGGTGGGGGTGGGGCCTAATTGAAATTTTGAGAATGCGATTTTTGAAAAAAATTTTTTCGGATCTTTCGGGAAAAAAAATCGGTTAATATAGGGCGTTACGATTATCAGAAAATCAAAAAAAAATGTGTGTAATAGGTGTAAAACAACTTCCTATGAACGAATATGAAAAAAAAAATTCGCGCACGCGAAAGGGGGGTGGGGGAGAGGCCTCGGAAAATTCACATCGGGAAGTTCCGAAAGCGTCTGAGGGGCTGACCCGGGCACCAAAACAAAAAAAAATAGTGTAATATGTGTAAAACAACTTGCTCTAAACGAATATGACAAAAAAAATGCGCTCTCGCGAAAGAGGGGTGGGGGAGAGGCCTCGGAAAATTTATATCGGGAATTTCCGAAAGCGTCTGAACCGGGCACAAAAACAAAAACAGCGTAATAGGTGTAAAACAACTTGCTCTAAACGACTATCATGAAAAAAATGCGCGCTCACGAAAGGGGGGTGGGGGAGAGGCTTCGGAAATTTCACATCTTCAGTCCACGGCCTTTAAACTAAGAAAAAATAGTGTAATTGGTGTAAAACTACTTGTTCTAAACGAGTATCAAGAACACACACTCACACATGAATCATAAAATCATATTTCGCAAAAAAAAAAAAAATAAAGAGAAGAAATTCTGGAAAAAGTGAAGAAATGTTGGATCTCCGCCATGTGAATCAAAATACGTGTCAGAAACATCTTGAAATACTACAGAAATTATGTTACGAAAATGATAATGTATACATACCTCTTTCAGTGGTCCATCGATAATGATGATAAAGAAATGAGTTGGATTCGAACTCAGAATATTGACTAACACAACTACATACTACAAGACTCAAAATATTCAGCCAAGTCACCACCCTTTAACTAGCAATAATAATAACATCAATAACATAACAGCCAAAAGATTTATTTGTTCTGAAAATAACAATCATAGTAAATAAATATGTTCTTTAATATTCACATTCATGTGCACAGTTAAACACACTTACATACAAACAGTCACGCATGCATAATACAGAACGGAACACATAAATGAAGGATGCATTACTTAGTATATATTACATCTAGAGAATTTTGTTTAATAAGTCAAATATGCAAATTATAAAGATAATTAATTGCTTTACTAAACAGTGTTGTAAAGGTGAAAAAATAAATTTGGGAAAAAAATACACGCCAAAACTAATTAATAAAGGATAATTAGGGAAGGATTGACACAAAATAATAATTTTTTCTGTCTCTTTTTTTCTGATAAATGCATCTTAATAAGTGAGAAGAATTGCATATATCTGAACTATTTCAAAGAAAAGCATAAATTTAATGTTTAAAATAGCTTTAACCAAGGAATGAGATCCAACATTTCTTCACTTTTTCCAGAATTTCTTCTCTTTATTATTTTTTTTTTTTTGCGAAATATGTACAAAATACGGAGTTTATGATTCATGTGTGAGTGTGTGTTCTTGATACTCGTTTAGAACAAGTAGTTTTACACCAATTACACTATTTTTTCTTAGTTTAAAGGCCGTGGACTGAAGATGTGAAATTTCCGAAGCCTCTCCCCCACCCCCCTTTCGTGAGCGCGCATTTTTTTCATGATAGTCGTTTAGAGCAAGTTGTTTTACACCTATTACGCTGTTTTTGTTTTTGTGCCCGGTTCAGACGCTTTCGGAAATTCCCGATATAAATTTTCCGAGGCCTCTCCCCCACCCCTCTTTCGCGAGAGCGCATTTTTTTTGTCATATTCGTTTAGAGCAAGTTGTTTTACACATATTACACTATTTTTTTTTGTTTTGGTGCCCGGGTCAGCCCCTCAGACGCTTTCGGAACTTCCCGATGTGAATTTTCCGAGGCCTCTCCCCCACCCCCCTTTCGCGTGCGCGAATTTTTTTTTCATATTCGTTCATAGGAAGTTGTTTTACACCTATTACACACATTTTTTTTTTTTTTCTGATAATCGTAACGCCCTATATATATACATATATCCATTTTACCGAAAGTTATGACGGAAAAATGAAGTATGCAAAAAATTAGGAAGATTCATCTATTTTTAAATATTTTATACTAAAAAACAAAACACGGAAAATAGGCATTCGCAAATATAAACAAACATATCGGACGATACAAGGGGAGATAACTTACTTTTACCAGTCAGATATTAATGATACGAGGGGTCCGACAAGGCGGCGAGCTGGCAGAAACGTTAGCACGCCGGGCGAAATGCGTAGCCGTATTTCGTCTGCCGTTTCGTTCTGAGTTCAAATTCCGCCGAGGTCGACTTTGCCTTTCATCCCTTCGGGGTCGATTAAATAAGTACCAGTTACGCATTGAGGTCGATATAATCGACTTAATCCGTTTGTCTGTCCTTGTTTAACCCCTTGTGGGTAGTAAAGAAATAAATATCGTCTGCGAATTATAAGACCGTTTCACAATCTTTTTCTTAAAATTCAGTTTATAACTAATACATACTATTATGTCAAATTTTGTGTCTGAACGTGGAATTTTTAATGCTATTACCTTTTTTCGTCTCGGAACGGAAAAGGCCATTGACTGGTGTAGAAAGTTTGGATTATTATCAAGACAAGAAATCTGTTGTGGAGTGCCTTGCGTTAGTGGAAGTTATTCCCGTTCAATTGATCGAATAACTTGGAGATGTGCTGTTTGCCGCAAAACTATAAACGTACGGAAAAGCTCGTCTAAGATCATATATCTACATGGTCAGATTTGAACAAAATACTACAAAATATATACTGACCACAGTACTTACATAGCACTTTATTTTGTCTTCTTGTCGATTCACTCTCCCCTCCAATTCTGGAAAAGATTACATGCTAAAATTAAAAAACCTCGGAATAGGTTTCAAAATAATTGTTATTGGCAAAAATCTTTTGCATTAGAATATTGTTCCTAGAATTTTTATAAAGAACATATTTTTAATCCATGTACAGCATTTTGAAATTACTTTCATTAATTAAAGGTACTTTAAACAGTGGTGATTAAAAGATATAAATGAAAGAAGTTTTATTGAAACAATAATTCTCAATTACATATGACATAAATTAGAAAAAAAAAACTGAACTAGAAAAATGGTCGAAACCAAGAACACAAGTGAAAAAGTTACAAAACAATAAAACACACACAGAAACATAATGGCCCAGGCAAACATTCCCTCCATCTTGGAACCAGCTGGATTGTCCAGATGTGATAGGAAAAGACCTGATGGCCTCACTTGTGCCCCTGATCGAGAGGCAGATGCCTTGTCTGGGACGTTACAGTTACCGACTTCTTTGCTTCATCTCACATCCTGGATGCTGTAGTCAGGGCGAGATCCACAGCTTCTGCGGCCGAGCGGGACAAAATCCTGAAGTACCGCAATCTGTCGCCCAATTACATTTTTTATCCTGTGGCGTTCGAGACGTTTGGTGGGGTCGGACCACTGCCTGCAAGATTCCTGTCTTGACAAGGCCTCCTTTTGTACCACGCCCGGATCTCTTCGGTTTGAACGGCAGTTTTTTTAAATAATTTCTATGTAATTAAACACTTTTAAACTTCGTATACTGGTAGAATGTGTTTATAAAACATCTTTTTCTCTTGGTTTTCTTGAGAAAATTCTGTAGTTTGTAAGATATTTTCTTCAATTATTACCGTGACTTTTTTACTTGGACTCCTCAAATTAGAGAGATGTATAAATTGGGTTGGTACTTTATTTTATCAATCCAGAAAGTTGAAAGACAAAGTAGACTCCAAACCCAGGCTGGCAAGGACAACTCGGGCGTTTTTATCTGATGCACTACTTATGATTTTTAACTTAAGAACAAGCTTCAAATTTTAACGGTAATTATAAGTCATTTAGATTAACCGCTGTTCCTCATTAATGCAAAATTGACGCCAAAATGATGAAGAGCAAAGCTGATCCTGTATAAGATTTGAAACCATAATTAAAGATGTCAATTCACTGTTCTTGTACACATTGATATTCTTTTCTACTCTAGGCACAAGGACCAAAAATTTTTTGGGAAGGGGGTCAGTCGATTAGATCGACTCCAGCACGCAACTGGTACTTAATTTATCCATCACGAAAGGATGAAAGGCAAAGTCGGCCTTGGCGGAATTTGAACTTAGAACGTAAAGACAGACGAAATACCAATTTCTTTACTACCCACAAGGCGCTAAACACAGAGAGGACAAACAAGGACAGACAAACGGATTTAGTCGATTATATCGACTCTAGAGCATAACTGGTACTTATTTAATCGACCCCCGAAAAGATGAAAGGCAAAGTCGACCTCGGCGGAATTTGAACTCATAACGTAGCGGCAGACGAAGTACCTATTTCTTTACTACCCACAAGCGGCGGACGAAATACCACAAAGCATTTCGCCCGGCGTGCTAACGTTTCTGCCAGCTCACCGACATCTTGCACATATTGATATTAGAAGATAGAAATACTGCAAAAGATGTAGATTAAAAACGAGAAAATAGAGAAACTACAGGGAAAAGCGGAGTTAGCTCCCCTGAACATAAACACTTTTGTATATGACGATTGATTTATATATTTCTAGTAACTCTAAACCTCCAGTGTTTTTCTCCTAATTCTTATGGCAAGCCTTGTTGTTCAGCCCCCTTTTTTGTTTCCGAGATCCCCCACCCCATTTCCCGGAATTATTGGAATTTTTTTTTGTTTTTTGTAGCATATTAGGATATGCTACAAAACCCTTTTTGGGGGTCCAGAAAACGGGGTGGGGTGGGACAAAACTCTCGAAAATTCACTTCCACCCCCATTTTCAAATCCTTTTTGGATCTTTTCCTTTTGAACGGCACATGTCAACACAATTTCTAGTTAACTAAACACTTTAAATCTTCGTATACTGGTAGAATGTGTCAAAATAAAACATTTTTTTCTCTTGGCTTTCTTGATAAAATTGTAATTCGTTTGTTTAACGTAGTTTAATTTTTCGAATTTTAACCAATCAATTGCCTCTAATTGAGCTAAAATCATTTGCTGCGTCTAAAACTGAGACAACATCCTGTCACTAACCCTAACCCTTTTTTTCTTAATTGTTAAATTAATTTAAGGATAACACTTAAGAAAAAAAAACGAAAGGCTAAAACAAAAGCAATGGAAAATAATTTAAACAATTAACAAACAAAATAATTCTATAATTTTACACACACGCTTTCCGTATGCGTGCGGAAAACGTGTGTATAAAATTATAGAATTATTTTGTTTGTTAATTGTTTAAAATTGCTTTCGTTTTTTTTACATGCGTAACAATTAAGAAAAAAACATTTAGGGTCAGGGTGAAGGTGAGGGTTAGTGACAGGATGTTGTCTCAGTTTTAGACGCAGCAAATGATTTTAGCTCACTAGAGGCGATTCATTGGTTAAAATTCGAAAAATTAAACTACGTTAAACAAACAAATTACAATTTTCTCAAGAAAGCCAAGAGAAAAAAATGTTTTATTTTGACACATTCTACCAGTATACGAAGTTTTAAAGTGTTTAGTTAACTAGAAATTGTGTTGACATGTGCCGTTCAAAAAGAAAAGATCCTTGTTTTCAAGAGGGTGTGGATTACATTAGATTGAAAATTCAAAGAAGTTTGAAATGAATATATGAAAATGCCGTGTTTAAAGAAGTGTGGAGAGATAACAAACGATAAATTCACCTTAAAGAAAATACGTTAGAGTTTTTGCATGTATATGCGAAACGGAGTAAAAGTATAATAAAAACAAAATATCTTTTTCCTACCTCTTAAAATCACTGGATATAATATATATATAATAATCCCAAATTGATTTTTCCCTTTGCAATTCTTGGTGCCAAAATGTGTTTCATTTTTGTGTGTGGAGAGAGAGAGAGAAAGAAAGAAAGAGCGAGTGAGTGGGTGACGAAGTTTACCTAAACATTGAATGGGTAACACTCTATCATAATTATATATATCATTACATGTCATCATTACCATCATTGTTTAACATCTGCTTTCCATTCTGGCATGGGTTGGACGGTTTGACTGAGAACTAGCAAGCCAGGAAAATCTATTCGGAATTATTATATATATTAAATCCAGTGATATAATACCCTGCCCCCTTTTGTTTTTTGTTTTTTTGTTTTTGTTTTTCTAAACAAAAATAAGGAGTTTGCAGTATATTAGGAGGTCAGAGTCCTTGATTCCACGCAAAAAAATCTGCGTTTTTTTTTCGTGCAGATGAAAGAATCGAATAATACCACTCGTTTTTGCCAGCTGAGTGGACTGGAACAACAGGAAATAAAGTGTCTTGCTGAAGGACACAACATGCCACCTGGAATCGAACTCACGACCTTACGATCATGAACCAAATACCCTAACCACTTGCCTTCACATGCAACACAACATCTGGCCAAGTGACAACATTGTGTCAGTTGATATATTTCAATCAGTTTAATTGACTAACCTTTTGCTTTGCTGCATAACGTGGCAAAGGTTGACTTGACTGGAAATTGCTTGCAAATAAGTGAATGGAGAAGGGAATTAATTCTATTCTGGCACACGAGTAATACATAGACACAAAGGATCACATGAATGGGTGCAACAGAACGATCCTTTGGAGATCGTGTTCTGTGACTGATGACATTTAAGTGACCTACAGCTGTGTTTTCTTTTCTTTTTTTATAGCTGATAAAAGAAATCTCTGACACATGGAAACATAATAAGTTCAACCATAAGAACAGAGCATGTTTTGCTTTCTTCTCAGAATTCAGAACAATATTCACCATTTTCAGGGGCTTGCATTTCAGTAGTTACATAGAAGCTCCTCCTCCTCACGGTCGTCGTCATCGTCATCATCATCACCACCACCACTACCACATAATATTCATGTTTTGTTCTGGCATGGGACAGATGGTTCAACAGTATTCTTTCTATGGTTGGATACCCTTCCTAATGCCAACCAATTTATATCTTTTATTGGGTGTTGTTCTTATATCACCAGCTCTACTAAAGTCACCATGCAACTTGCAAGACAAGGAACCACAGGAAAGATGACTTTATGCTGGGTGATGAGGGGGTTAAAGTATGAAGGAAAGGGTCATGGCTGAAGCTAAGTGGTTAATCATAGTTTAGAAGAGAGGTGGTAGTGCTGGGGTGATTGTGATGCAGCTGGGAACAGATAAAAATAATAGTGATGAGATGTCTGGGTAGGCCAGCCTAGTGAGAGGGGACAGAGGAATTGTGAATGTGGGTGGATAATGGTTCCAAGAGAATTTGGGAAAGAGAGCATGAGAGAGTGTGGAATGTATCAAAATAATAAATGAAGAACAGGTGTTAAGGGGTGTATGTTGTGAATGATTGATAAGGGATGGACGGGAGTCCAATGATGCATGGGGTTGAAGGGCAACAGAAAAATAATATTGATACAGTGGTCAAGAGATGGATGAGAGAAGGAGAGAGGGATAGAGAGAGATAGAGGTAGTTCATGTGTTTGAGTGGGTTGCCAGTGTGGGAGTGGGTGAGAGCAGGTATAGTGTGTGGGGAGAGTGAGAGATGTACAAAGTGGGTGGAAAGTAACAAGGCATTAGAAATTGGTTATAGAATCTTTTAGTATCACTGAAGTCATGATGAAAACATTTTTAAACAGACAACACTAATGGGGATTTCTTATTTTCTTGTTCTTATTTTCCAGATGGCTGGTCACTTGACTGTTCAGGAGCCAGCAAAGATAGCAGCATGCTATGAAGTGTGGAATTCCATTGTTTTGGTTCAGAGGTGGTGGCGTGTACGGAAAAAGGTAAGCGTGCAACACTACATCCAGAGACAATAAAAAGTTGTCATGCATAGCTGATGACCACGGGCTCTGTGAACGATGCAAGAAGTGGCCATCCAACTACATCCTGATCAGCTGAGAATGTTACAACAGAGCAGGAAATGCTTAATCATAACCCACAAAAAGTCAACACGTCAAGTAGCTCGTGAAAGTGGACTAACAAGACACGCAATATGTACAGTGCTGCATAAAGAAGTGAATTTTCGTCAGTGGAAACCTCATTACATACAGGAGTAAAACCTGAAGACTGTGAACGCAGAAGTCCAGATTTCACTCCGTGTGATTTTTACCTGTGGAGTTACACAAAAGAAGTGTACAAGACAAAACTTCGCACACTGGAGGACTTGGAGACACAGATTCAGGAGGTTCTCAATAATATCCCAGATGATGTCTTTCAGGAGGTTGTTCATTCCATCCACGGCCATTTGAGGAAACTGGTTGACACCACCAGTGCTTACATTGAAATATGAAAATTCACTTCTGTTTTTCCATGTCATTTGTTTCAATAAATTTGTAAAAGGAATATGGATTTTATTACCAATTTTTAATGCCTACATACTTTTCATCCACCCTGTATAGTAACAGGAAAGGAGAGATAATTTGGTGGCTCACGTAGGTGATGAATGTAAAATGTAGGTGGAGAGGACAAAGTAAGGGTGAAGAATGAATATCAAGTGAATGGTTCTGAGCAGTGAGAAAGGTTAGCGGCATCAAGGAAAAGCTGCAGTTAGAGGTATGATGAGTGGTAGGGGTGTCTGGAGGAAATTGGGTAAGGAGCCCAGTTGTGCATATGCACACTCAAAGTGCTTTCAAAATATAGTTTCATCGATGTGGAAGGGTCTTCTTGAGAACTGCATAACACCAGTCAGCCTAGTCACTTATCATTTCTTCCATGAGGTTGAGGGTCCTAAGATTTGAATTCCTTGCTAGAACTTTGAATTGAGAATGCATAGAACTGACAGAGATACTACAAGCTTGTTGTCTGTCAGTACGCTGTTCTGGATTTGTATTTTATTTCCTGGCTCTGAAAGCATGAATGTCAATTTTTCATCACTTTCACTTGTAATAATTTGATTAATCATCAACATAACTAAATATTTAATTTGATTCCTGCATAGAAGCATTATACTTATCTTCTTCTCAGTGGCACTACACTTATTTTATTGTTTGAAGAACTCTTTGTATTACTTCATGCCAATATAGACCATTACTGATAATATTCACAGAAATACTATTTCCAGGGGCAGGAAAATTTCTGCGTTGGGGAACAAAGATCTCGAGTCTATTAATGAAACAACTAACTGAAAAAGAAAGGAATCAGTTGAAAATATCAATCCTAGACAATCAAAAATAAAATAAGGTTCACTTATGAAAATTAGACAGCAATATAAGAAAGCTGAGATGCAGAAAACATGGAAACTAACCCTAAAGTTTTCTACAGATTCACGAAAAAAAAAACAGCTTCAGTACCCAGAATGTTGTTTTATAGATTCTCAAAAACTAAGTGAAATACTCAAGGAACAATTTCATAGTATTTTCCCAACTAGACTTGAAGATTCATTTCTCTCTCAAATTTGTCATTGATAGTAGGTGAAATGATAGCAGGAGTATAAGCAACATTTTATGGTATTCTCACGGAAGCACAATTGTATCTTTTGGAAATATACATAAAGATATTTGGTAATTTCCACAGTTGAACATATTTGAAGATTAATGTGGACATAATAGATTTTCCAGCAGAGATGTGTTATACATCGCCACATAGTAACTATCAATGAAATGGTATCCAACTTGTTATTTAACTCTGAAACTGCACTGGTAATGCTTAGGATATCGATTAAAATTTTTTTTTAATTTCTCTTGGAAGCTTTAAGGGAATTTATTTTAACATTATCCATTTCTATACAAAGAAATGAGTTCTTGTTGCCAATGTATCATAAATTTTTTCAAATTCTCGCAGCTTCATAATTTTAATTTCAACTAGAATTTCTACCAAGATTAACCTGTTAAAATCATCTCAGTTTCTTATTTTATCCTCATCTCAAAAAAATAATAAACAGATGACAATGAGAAAGCCACCTTTCTGAAATTTTATTACATAGATACGCACAACTGGAACTTCAAACAAGTCTGAGCTTTAAATCATTCACTAACTTGGTAAGATGAGTTTTATTTATTCAGGCTATTAAATTTCATTTCTTTATAGATGGAATGCTCACAGCTGGTTAGTTATTGATTCTAAACAAGCACTTTGTTTAAATTGGATTATATTTTCTTAATTTTATTGTTTGGGTAATAAACTATGAAATTCTTTTACATTCTCTTGATTTTCTGTAATTCAGACCACCACATGGTCCCAGCAGACAAAATGGAAAAGGCATTGCCCTGGATGATGACAAGTAATCTTTAAATATTATTTACATTTACTAAGTATTTTGGATTAGAAGGTATATAAATAAAAAGTCGGGTTTGTTATATTTTGATACTATTGCTATAGCATCTTGAAATTGTTGGTATATGCTACATGGGTTATCAGCAAATGAAGAATAATTTAAAACTAATACTCCCTATTTTCAGTTCTGGTCTTCTCTAGCCAGTAGGTTATTTATCAGCCCATTGAGCTATTCAATTTGTAGCTAAGATTGGTTGTTTTTATGAGCTGTTGATGGCATCCTTTGCTATTGATTCATGTATATGCCAACTAAATATTGTTGGAAACGTTTTCCTGTTCTGTAAATTTCACTGAAGCTGCTTCTTTACACAAAACATTCACCATAGAACTCTTGTAAAGTCACTTTATTTCAGACACATATCTATCATTCTTCAACATGCTGCATATCACTGTATCATCGAAGCTCGCCATTTGTAATACATTGTATAAAGATGGCAAGATATGTACAAAACCTTTATTGGTGGCATATTTTGTTGAGATTCTCCATTTCCACCAATAAACATGCAGGGATTTCATTACATGTAGGAAAATTGTACCACCTGATGTTAAGCACTAAAAGGAAACTATTTTCTCTAAGTTACATGCTTGTTCTCACAACTTTACTAGATGCTGTATATGGTTTGTGAACAATCAATATTTCTTGCATTGTGTTCATCACATTAGGTAAAAATTTGGAACTTTGTGATATTTCTGTCTAGTATTATGAAAACTTCATTAGCATCAAAAGTTGTAAAGTTAGTAATATGCTAGATTATTTTCTTGGTATAAAGTAGAAGTAGAATAGCCTGTTTTTCTCTGATTTCTTAAACAATAAGGTTGCTGTTTTTCAGAAGAAATAATTTTTGTACAAAATGAGGCAAAAGAAAATAAATAATTATAATTCAGATATTTTTTCTATTGTTATTAGCTTCCTTATTATTCACTTCAGAGTGTAGTTGCAGTTCATTAGTATAAAGTGCATTTTGATAAAAGATAGAAAAGATATAACATTCCTATGGTTGCATTAGTTGTTTTACATATTTATTGTATCATACAACACAGCTTGCTCGTTGACATTTAGATGACTATCACTTTGATAAAGTACTCTTTAATAAACTACGACACAGGTGGAAGTCATTCTTTGTGGCAACAGCTTAGAGGCTCATTTTTTAAGATGTTGATGATGTAGAGTTCAACAACAACTTGTTCATTCCGAGGCCCTCTCACAGAAACACTAAATCAAGTCTTACATCTTGTTCTTTTTTTTTTTTCATATTTCTCAGATCATACACCTGTCTTTTTTTTCATTATTTCTTGTCACAATCAATACCTTTCTTGAAGTGTTCTTCTTTATATTCTTCTCTCACTGTCCTAATATATATATATATATATATATATATATATATATATACATATATAAAGTTAATCAAACATGAAAACACAAAGAGAAAACACAACAATGCGAGGACGTGGAACAAGTATAGTGTTATTGGACGCTCAGGAAAGGAAAGAAAGAAGGAAGAATTAACGTTTCGAGCAGAGCTCTTTGTCAGAAACATAGGAAATGGAAAGATCCAAGGAAGGGAAGATGGAGAAAAAATCGCCAATGATACACACGCAGTCACATATATATATTTATATATATATATATATATATATATATCAGTTAATGAAACAGAAGATGGATTTGGTATTAGTCTTTATATTCTGTATGACGATCATTTTGACCCATTCTGCAACTGTCCTATATGTGTGGGATGATGTGCATCATATGTGTCTAAATTTTGCAGTCTGGGTCATGTCAGGTACTTGCATACATAAAGTGGTGTCCTGCTGAAAATACTAAGTTTAGATGGTCACACACACACACACATGATAGCTGTCCATTTGTGACCGAGGAAGACCATCACTGACCGTTGCCCATGCAAAATACCAGCAATGCCAGGGTATGAAGTTATTGCTCTAGCAGTTGGTTTCATCTGGGTTTGTGTCCATGACTTCCATGCTCACTGCGTAGCCTGCCTACTCAACTGGTCATTGACGATGATTGCACAACCTAAAATTTTAGGTCCAATAAGGCTTGCATAACACCTCACAAACCTACTCTATGCTACTGACATGATCCAGAGATAAACCAGGGCAAGATATCCGATGTCAATATGGGTTGCAAGCTCAGGAATGTGGGAGCACCATCACCTCAAGTGCAAGCAATAGATCCTCAAAATGTTCATTGCCATTCCTTGCATATATCATATTCATCATTATCATCATTATCATTTAATATCTGTCTTCCATGCTGGCATGGGTTGGATGGTTTGAAAGGAGTTTGCAAGCCAGGGGGACTGCATCGAGTACCACTGTCTCTTTTGGCATGGTTTTTACAGTTGGATGCCAACATTATATATATTATCTCATATATATATATATATATATATACTATAATATAATATAATATATATATATATAATATATAATATATATATATATATTTATATTTATTACATATATGTGTGTATGTGTGTGTAGTTCAAATTTACAGGAAACAAAAAACAAACACAGGTGAGGGAATAACAAGGTGGTGTATTAGTGTGACACTTGGGAAGAATGGAAAAGTATTTGATGTTTCGAGCCTATGCTCTTTGACAGAAAGGGATGAGAGGGGGAAAAATGGAGAGAAAAAAAAACAGAGAGAGAAAGAAATGTGTAAGGATTAATGGCTGAACATAATGAAATAACTGGAAGAAAGAGGCAGAGTGAAGAGAAGATAATAATGGTGACTTGGTTGAACTGGTGTATGTATGTAAGAATGTGTGTGAGTGTGTATGTGTGAATTGGGGCAAACGTGTGTGAATGTATTTGTGAGTGAGCTTAAAATTATGTGAACTTGTGTGTGTTATGGGAGCATGTGTGCTTATGTGTATAAATAAACCAGTGCATGTATTGTCTGGTGTGATGTATATTCCATGTATTTATGTATGTGTGTGTGTGTGTGAATGTGTGTTTATGTGTGTAAGGCTATGTATAGTACATGTGTTTGAGGCTATTAAGTGTGTTTGTGAGTGCGTGTGCGTGTATGTGTGCAAATGGCAAAAACTTGTGTGTAAAAGGTAATAAATACACAGACATGACAGAAGTAAATAGACACCTCTAAAAACATTGTTTTATGTGTATTTTAACTTGAAATGGTTTATATTTTGTATTATTTTACATTTTTATATTTCAGTGGTTGAGTGTAGGTCTGGAGACTGTGATCAAGAATTTGGTTTTAAATGAAGAAAGGTGATGAATTAAAACCATAACAAGCAAAAGAATGAAGAGAGAAAATCAATTCTTGATTATGACAGAGGCAGGAGTCCAGGTGGTCTCTCTGCAATGACAGTCTAAATACAGATAGATGTTGTAGCAAATGACCAGTTGAGCGGAAGTGGTGTGAGACCGAGGTGAGCAGAAGTGGTCTGATGTCTAGGAGATGTTCAGTGAACTGGTTAGTTAAGTAGCATCCTGTTTGGCCAATGTACAGGGAAGAGAGAGCTGGAGCTACAGTAGATGACATTGCTGGAGGTGCAGGTAAATGAGTTGGTAATGTGGTAGGGGCGGTGGTGGGTGCTGGTGAGGATAGAGGTGGTGGAGAGGTTGGAGAAAGAGGCGACTGCATGGGCAAGAGCAAGTGAAGGAGCCAGGTTGGATGCCAGGCGTGGGAAAGAAACTACAGACCAGAGGGTCGTGTAGATTATAGGCGTATTGGAAGAAGGGAAGGGGTGGTTTATGGAAGATATGGGAAGTGGAGGGGTTGGACTGAAGTCAATGGAATGCTCGGAGAGTGGAGTAGGGTGGAAGTGTGGTAGGTGAGAGGAAAAGGGAGGCAAGTAAGGATGAGGTAGATGTGTAAAAGAGAGCAGAGGCACAATCAATGGATTATGCACAGGTGAGGGCAGTTTGGATAACGATGAGGGGATATCTAAATAGGGTGAAGTTGTGAGTCATGAGCTGAGACTTGGTCTCAAAGTCATGGTCATCACTGTAGAGCCTGCATAGAAGAAGGAATTAGGAGTAGGGGATGGAGCGTTTGATGTAGTGAGGGTGAGAGGAGGAGGAGGAGGAGTTGAGATAGGAGTGTGAGTCTGTGTATTTGTAGTGGATGGAGGTGGTAAGAGCAGAGTGGTGGATATTAACAGATATGTTGAGAAATTCCATGGAGGAGTTGGAGACAGTGCAGAATTCGAGGGCAGGATGGAAGGACTGGACAAGGAGGAAGAAGGAGTTAAGATGTTCATGAGAGAGTGACCCACATATTATAGAATCTATCATAGATTATATAACAAAGCAATAATTTACATTCATAAAAATATCTTACTGTTGTCCTATTTTAGTTCATAAAATACTTGACATATAATAGAGACATTTTCCAGTCTATTTCACTGCACACACAAAAAAAAATGTTTCCTTAGCTATATTATTCATCTAAAAGCAAGTTAGAAATCATGTGATTGAGGTAAATATGATACCAATAGTGTACTACTAGATCAATTCATTGAGCCACACCATGAAAATAAAACTATTTCAGTCAAACTGTTTCTCACATTTTAGAATTTGATAGCATTTGTACAGACACATGATCTAACTGAATAGCTAACAAGACATCTAATATGCATGATAAAGTTAATAAAAAAAAATAATTCTGTTATGGATGTAGTTTGAGAATTCATATCTTTTTTGAGCCTAAATTCCTTGCTCTCGAGGAAATTTGAACATTATATCAATATTGTAACTGCGAATGCAATTCCTAAACTTATGATCTTATCAAATTAAAATATTCAAAGGAAGACTCAATTACTTAAGCAATAGTAGAAGCAGTTGTGAACTGGTACATGGAAAAATCTGGTAATTATAACTTATTTACCTATAAAAACACAAGCTTAGAGATAAATCAGTTATTGTTCCATAATAAGATTGAATCACAATTCCTTTTGTGCTAAAAACAAAATTACTTAAAATTGGCCTTAACTATTATGTTAAAATCATAAAACAAAGGAGCTCCTAAAAAATAAATTATGGTGGTCTAACATTCAGAAAGCTATAGAAAAAAAGAATAAGAATAGTTTAACGTGTGTGTGTCACTTGAACTGCTTGATCTACTGGAATACTTAATAATGCATACAATGCCAAATATTTAGGAGGAACTACATGTAGATTTCAAGGGGCAATAACCCAGGGAAGAATGACAGTTGTGGATGCAACATAATATTGGTCACAGACAAGGCGGCGAGCTGGCAGAAACGTTAGCACACCGGGCAAAATGCGTAGCCATATTTGATCTGCCGTTACGTTCTGAGTTCAAATTCCACCGAGGTCAACTTTGCTTTTCATCCTTTCGGGGTCGATAAATTAAGTACCACCAGTTAGCACTGGAGTCGATGTAATCAACTTAATCAGTTTGTCTGTCCTTGTTTGTCCCCTCTATGTTTAGCCCCTTGTGGGTAAAAAAAAAAAAAAAATATTGGTCACAGATATTTAAAAATCTGATCAGATGCGTAGAACTCCTTTTTACATCTTGAAGAATTTGTCAAAGAATTGTTTCTGATAATGACCAGCAGTCTATGCCACAACAAGTTTGGAACACTGGAGAGTGCAACATTAAAAGGTTATACATGACTATCTGTGATCAAATACTCCAGTAGAAAGATCTAACTCCACTATTTTCAAAACTCAAGTCTTCAATTGAAGATAGTAAACTGTAGAAGAGAGAAATTTGAAAGTTTTTATTGCTTTACAGAAACACTCCTCATTCATCAACAAAGCACCATCTGTTCTGCTCTTAAATTACTTCTCATTATATAAACTTCTTACAAGTGACAATAAAGGGAGTGCAGTTATTAATGATAAGCGTTACAAATGCACTTATTGAGGAAATTAATGTATAATGAGTGCAGTTATTAATGAAAACCTAACATGAAAAACTATTCTGATTCAAAAACCTAGTACTCAGATACAGAAGTAGGTGACCATATCATCTTGAAAAAAAATCAACAATCAAGAAATACTAATCAAAATATAATTTGACTCAGTTTATTGCTAACATGAAAGGGGGAAGATTGATTGAGAGAACATTTCTATATAGAGAATAGTCATGCAAGAAGTCCAAATAATAGGGATCAAAAGTTTATATGAGAATTTAGTTTACTGGATGAATCAACTGACTAAAGTATCTATGAGAATGATTTGGTGTTGCAAACAGGGAACATGACCCCGAATCCCTTGAAACTACAACATAATCCCCATATGTCTCCAAGAAAAACAAGGATATACCAATAATCAGATTCAGTTCTTAATTTGAATGCAATAAAAAGAAAAAGATGGAGAGGATATAATATTCACATGGTAGTATTGTATGTGTCACATGTTTACCATATCATGAGACACAACTTGCTAGTCAGGTGACTATTGCTGTTTAAGATGACTGCCACTTTGATAAAGTTTGGTTGTTGGTTTGAAGAAAGCTTCCAGAACTGTAACTTTGTTTTAGATAAATATTTTATACTATTGTGCTTTTGAGATTTCAAATAGTCTTCAATAACCAACCTACTTTCATGTACCACAGAGAACTCTGCAATCACATTTTATGCTCTCCACAAAACTCTTTTAGAAAAGTTCTTCAGTTCTTTCTTGAGACTGATAAAACAATTCTTTGAAAATAATTTTGAAGAAGTGTATTTATGATTTGAAGGAGTGTACTATGATTTGCAGCCTTTCCAACAAGTTCATTCTAGCCATGGAGAAGGATGATTCCAAAGTAGCAGATATTAAACTAGAGATACAAATTATTACAAGAGTAGAATAATGAAAAACTGTGAATTTCTACCTCAAAATACAAAATGCCTTGACTAGAAAATTTCAAAGAAAATGGTGTAAATTTTGAAAAAGTGGAGACAGAATTTAAAAGTTTTTAAGAAAGATGTCTAATGTACCTGAACCTATGGAAAAAGAACTTTGAACTTTAAACAGACTTTGTGTGGGTAAATTCTAGAGATTCCTTAGTGAAGTATTGAGCAGTCTGTAGTCAAGATCAACCACAGAACTAGAAAGCAATCAATAAAAACTGATAAATTCTTTGACAAGATCGCTATAGCAAAGAGTTATTGAGTTTCTACTGTAGAAGCTCAGGCAAATCAAAATTTTAATTGTGAAGGAAAGGGGTATTTATTTTAGCTCGTTTCAAAGTAAAACACAGTAAAAAAATCTTAGTTCTGTAGTAGAATACATTCTTTGTCTTGCTGGTATTTCTGTATCAGTTGAGTAAGTGTTTTCTATAATAAATAATGTCTGGTTAGAAGAGGGGCAACATGGCAGAAGCTACAGTTTAGTGTCTTCTGACAACTCAAATAAATATTCCAAAAACCTGCTTAGAAGTTTTTAACATAAAAATTATACCAATGCGTATCTTCGAAAAGTAGTTTCAAGTAAAAAATGTGAAAGTACTGGTGATTGAATAAATCATTACTTGACAATAAAAACATGTGTCTCGTTTAATTTATTTTTAAATGTCACTGTTCTGCTTACCAATATTTTATATGCTTGAACTTTCAAATAAAGAATAACTGCTTTGTACATTTTCAGTCTCTGTTCCTTGTTTCTCTCTATTGCATAACCTGACTCACTAACTTCTAATTGATAAAGATAAATCATATATCTTACCAGCTCACATTATCACTTCAGCACTTCAGCACTTGCCAGGAGCTGTCTTCGTATAGGATGAAAACACGCAAATTATATTGATGTATTTGCAGTTAAAATCTTCTTATCGTCTGGCTAATGGAGA
Source organism: Octopus sinensis (assembly GCF_006345805.1). NCBI lineage: Eukaryota > Metazoa > Mollusca > Cephalopoda > Octopoda > Octopodidae > Octopus > Octopus sinensis. The sequence continues at coordinate 156,601,326 of NC_042997.1, forward strand.
GATGCTAATTTTCTCTTAATACCCAAGCCACATACTGCAGCCCTTCAGACCTTGAATGATGTTTCCATGGTTCCAAGTTTCAAATCTGAAAATAATGATACATGTATGCATGCTTACATACATACATACATACATACATACACATACTCACGCATATGCATACATACACAAACACACAAATACATACATGCATACACACATACATATATACACACATACATTAGATCATGGCATCATCAATATCAGACATGCAAGCATAGAGGACCGTTTATGAATGTTTCCTTTTTCAAAAATGCCAACTCCTCCAGCCTAAATCAGTAACTTGTTTACTTCTTCTGTTATGAATGAATGAAAAATTTTTTACTTACCAATGTAGCATTATTCAAACCAGATTACAAAATATATCTTATACTGCATAGAACCTTACTAATATGACCATGACTGATATAGATAACAATAACAACAACACCAACACCAATACCAACTGTAGTAACACTAGGACACCTGTTAAGATGACATAAGTACTCTTCCTATTTCTATTGGTATTTATATGTAAATCAAGATCTACTTTGATGCTCTGAAAAAGCCTGGGATGACCCTTATATTTTCTATATGAAGTGGCTAAAAAGTACTGGGGTGGAACTTGCCCAAACTTAAACTATTTAAAGTAAAACAGCTTCAGCAATATGTATTTTTCTTTGCCATAAAAAAAAATGGTTATCACATATGGCAATTGCTATTCTAACTCTTGTGATCCTCTCAAAATACTGAGAACCAACTGAAGTTTGCCATAAGAGAGGTGAACCATTGCTACCATCTCTAAATTTTCATATATCTCCACATGTAACTGATTCAACAGAAATGACTGTGGAATATATTTAATTTAAGAACATTTTGAAACCTCAGTTCATAAAAATCTTTTCTAGTTTTTGTAAGCTGTCATTGAGTGATAAACTATTCTTTAAGAGATTAAAGAAAAAGCTAACTGCTCTCATTCTAAAAGTTATCAGTTATGTGGCTGGAGAGCACATGGAATCATGCGATGTTAATCACTGGACAATTAATACCTTCCTATAAAGGGTAAAGACTCCCTTTGGTCATGAGTGACCATGGGATTACACCTACAAAGTTCCCCTCCAAGGCACAAGTCCAGGCATATCAACCTCTCCTCTCCACACCACTGATGTTATCCAAGAGAAAGGAAAAAGTTGATACAGTTTGTGAAATAAACTGTCTTGCTCAAGAGCACAACTCACAGCCTGGTCTGGGAATTGAACTCACTACTCCATGATTGAGATCCTGATGCTCTAACCACTGAGCCATGTGTCTTCATATACACAGCTGCTATTACTGTTAAACATCTCAGGGCAACCTGCAATGCATCAACAATATGTGCTGTAGAATTGGATGATTAATCAAGATAATAAAATCTAAGGGAAATAATGAGTCCATGCCCCATCAATTACATATGTCAAAAATAAAACTCTATAATGACTCTTCATATCAAGTTCTTGAGGGATCCTTTCACCACTCACAAGCTCTTTTTCCTTTATCTTCAAAATACTAGTAAAACTCTTCTGCCAGATGACACAATTCATGGAAGAGGGACACCCAGGGAGACATGGGACAAAGCATTGAAGGCTGATCTCAAAACACAGAGATGACAGAGGACCAAGATACATGGTGCATTGTTGCACTCAAGAAAACTGACCCACCACAACAGAATTGAGATCTTAAAACCAAGGTGCCACATAAAAAGCATTGGTGTGTGTGCTGGTGCCAAGTAAAAAGCATCCAGTACATTATGTAAAGTGGTTGCCGTTAGGAAGAGCATTCAGCCACAGAAAACAAACCAAAACAGACTATGGAAACTGGTGCAGCCCCTGGCCTTGCTAGTTCTTGTCAAACCATTTAACCCATGCCAGTATGGAAAACGTATGCTAAATGTTGATGATGATGATGATTATTCTAGTACTTGACTGTTACTTATTTTGTCAACCTGAGAAAGGGTGAAAAGCAAAGCTGACCACAAGATTTGAATGCAGAACGTATGGAAATGTAACAAAACAATGCAATTTTTGTCTAAAGGTGTAAGGTTTATACCAATCCATCACACTAAAGATTGTTTAATATGAATGAAATAATTCTTTTTTCTTTTTTTTTGGAATGTTGGATCTCAAAATAGATAAAGCTATAAATAATAGTGTGTAAATATTGAGTCAAAATATCCTTTGGACTGAAAAAGTCATATCATGAAAATTTTTTGAAAACAATTATTCAAAAAACAGTTATTTGAAATAAATATCATTTGTGTACTCAATTTTTAAATTTTATCATTTTTGTTTAAATAAAATAAGAAATTTAGAATAATTAACATTTCATATAAATGTCCTTTTGAATAATTTTCATTCATACAATTTTCCATTCGAATAAATGTTTTTCGAACAATTGTTTCCAAATAATTGTTTTCGAATGATTATTTTCGAACAATGTTCACATAATTGAAAAAGTCAAAGGCTCTCACAGCAAACCAGGAATTATTTCGCATTCTCTCAAAGTTTATAAATTCTTATAGACAAAGGTGTACTAAATTTGCAGCATATAACACAATGCAACTTATGAGAGATGCAAAATCAAATTTAAATAGGTTTCTTTAAGTTCAGACATTTGCATTGTAACAACACAGCTCACTGACTCCACTTCATTGATGTTTTCAATGATATATATGATCAGATGATATGCCTTAACACTATTTCCATCCAATCAGTGGCTGCCATTCTTTTTACACCTTTTTGACAGTTTCTGGACAAAAACTTCAAAAGATTATTTAACTTGAAAAAAAAAAAAAATCAGCTCAACCAACACATCAAATTTTACTAGTTAAACGACCCTGTTACACAGATATAGCAGAAGACTTGTAAGAAAAATTACCATGGCTGTGTGGTAAGTAGCTTGCTTACCAACCACATGGTTCCGAGTTCAGTCCCACTGCATGGCACCTTTGGCAAGTGTTTTCTACTATAGCCTCGGGCTGACCAAAGCCATGTGAGTGTATTTGGTAGACGGAAACTGAAAGAAGCCTGTTGTATATATGTATGTATATATATGTATGTGTGTGTGTATATGTTTATGTGTCTGTGTTTGTCCCCCCCAACATCGCTTGACAACCGATGTTGGTGTGTTTACGTCACCGTAAGCTAGTGAACAGGTACTAGGTTTCCAAAGAATAAGTCCTGGAGTCGATTTGCTCGACTAAAGGCGGTGCTCCAGCATGGCCACAGTCAAATGACTGAAACAAGTAAAAGTAAAAGTATATTTTAAATGTGTATAAGGAACTCTTGTCAAAACTTAGGTTAAAAAAACAGGGGAGTTTCTTATACATGGATAGTATTAAAATCCCATAAAAAACCTTGGGCAAGTGTCTTCTACTATAGCTTTGGGCTGACCAAAGCCTTGTGAGTGGATTTGGAAGACGGAAACTGAAAGAAGCCCGTCGTATATATTTGTGTGTATATATATATATATATATATATATATATATGTATATATATATATATAATATATATATATATATATATATATATATATACACATATATATATAAATATAAATATATATATATATGTATATATATATATGTATGTGTGTGTTTATGTTTGTGTGTCTGTGTTTGTCCCCCAACATCGCTTGACAACCGATGCTGGTGTGTTTACGTCTCTGTCACTTAGCAGTTCAGCAGTCCTGGGGTCGAGTTCTTCAACTAAAGGTGGTGCTCCAGCATGGCCACAGTCAACTGACTGAAACAAATAAAAGAGTAAAAGAGAGTATTCCATCTCTTTGAAATATGAACTTGGTGATAAGAACCGATATACTTTTACAGTTTTACATGATTGGTAATTTCAGTAATTTCAAATGTGATTTCATTTTTTTACGTAATAGGATTCTTGCTACTAATATTTTTTTTATCTTTTATCTTGGACTGTATTCTGTTTTGGTGATTAGTTTCAACTGTTCTGTCTTTTTCATTATGCACTATGCTTCTGGCTATTATTTTCATCCAATGCTTTAATCAGTTCTCATTCATTGAAATCTATCTGATTTTCTTTAACAAGTTTAATTACTTATAAAATATGATTATTCACTCCAATTTATCATATTTTGCCAATAATTGGATTGAGTGGCATCAATCTATTAATAGATTTGTCTTCCTAACACAGATATGATTAAAGAAATATGATGAAAGAATGATCTTATTTTCAGAAACATTTACTTAACTCCAATAAATGAAAGTGTTTTGATGATGAAGATATGTGAAATAGGGATTTCTATTATAGACAAAATGAAACATATATAGGTAAAGGAAGCAACTTACTAGTATTACTTTTGTTGAGTCCAGAAGGATGAAACTCTACGATTTGTTGAAAATTACAGGCAACTTTCTGATCATGATATAAGAGACCAGATTACAAAGTTTAATCTTTATTATTTCTCTCATTTACATTCTAAATACCATTAATATGACACAATGTCATCTGAGACATTATGCTTTTGTAAAAAATTAATTCAGAGGGTGCTTAACTCAATGGCATAGCTTGAGTATGTGCAGCTCAGAGTGTGTGTAGCCCAGAGAGTGTGCAGCCCAGAGTGTCTACAACCTAGAGTAAGTGCAGCCCAGAGTGTGTTCAGCCTAAAGTTTGTGCAGTTCAGAGTGTGTGCAGCCCAGAGTGTATGCAATGCAGAGTGATTGCAGCACAGAGAGTGTGCAGTCCAGAGTGAGTGAAACCCAGAGTGTCTGCAGCCCATTGTGTGTACAGCCCAGAGTGTATGCTGCCCTGAGTGAACACAGCCCAAAGTGTGTGTAGCCCAGAGTGTGTACAGACCAGAGTGTGTGCAGCCCAGAATGAGTGCAATCCAGAGTGTATACAGCTCAGAATGTGTGTAGCCCAGAGTGTGTAACAGACCATAGTGTGTGCAGCCCAGAATGAATGCAGCCCAGAGTGTGTACTGTCCAGAGTGTGTGCAGCTCAGAGTGTGTGCCATTCTTAAGTTTGCATCATGTCCTGCTCCCCCTATAGAGGCTTATACAGGAAACCCTAAAGTGCCAATCCCATAAAAGCATCATCCAGGGCAGACATCTTCCTATCCTTACCAAACTCTGGGCTTAATTACATCTCTTTTAAAGTAGATCACCATAACCCTTTATCATTCAGATTATTCTGTCAGAGGAAATCTTATTTATTCACATCATTTTGAATTAATTATCCATTAACTTGTTACTTTGAGATTTTGATGATGCATTTTTCAGTTTTAGAATAACATTGTATTGTAGGTGTGAGAATCTAAATCTGACTGGTTTTTACTATAAAACTGGTGGAATATTTGGGCTGGGTATGGCCAGTTAAAGCACTAAAGAGTTAAATTCAGTTGGATGATATTATTTTGTATTAATCTTTAATGTCTTCTTGTAGGTTCTACTGAAATTTTAAAGAAATGTCATCATTTTCTATTAGAATTCAGATGTTGGATTCTTCTAAAATCTAAACTATTTTATTCAAATATTATTTTATATGAAGCTCAATTAATATAATACATGAAACCTTTTTGATACCAACCTGCCCGAGACTACCCCAGGTTCAATGATACAAACTTACTGTTTTTAAGTAATTTAAATTATCACCTTCTCTCACAATACTATCCCAATTAATGTTCCAAACTCTAGCTTAACAATAACAAAATTATTTAATTCTTTATCATTTTAAAAATTTATTGAAACTAAAATAGTGTATTTCAAGAGAAACATGGTAATAAAAGGGCTAATCTTTACAACTACAATGTCCAACCATAAACCAAAATAGAAAATTATTGTTCCAGAAATTTCCTACGATTTCATCTTAAAATCTCTAACTGACCCAGATAAACACAAAACAATAAAACAGCTGTACTATTGAATGCTCTGCTGGAAAAGATCAGTTGGGTGACCAATATCTATTATAAATATTAAAACATTTTGAGTTTATCTGGGTCAAACAATTTTAGACTACAATTGTAGAAGTTTATTGGAGTAATGTTCATGAATCTTATGTATGTGTATATGTGTGCATGTGTGTGTGTGTGTGTGTGTGTGTGTAGGCATGGGCTATGGCTATTAAGAGGTTTGCTTCATAACCATATTTTTGGTTTTAGGTTCAGTCCTATTGCACCTTGGGCAAATGTCTTCTACTATAGACTAGACTAACCAAAATCTTGAAAGAGAATTTGGAAACTTAAAAGAATCCTGTTATGAATGTGTGCGCGCGCATGTGTGTGTGTGTATATTTTAATATAATCTGGGTAAAAAAACCTTGTAGTGTGCTTTCCAAAGCTCTTCCTCTGAAATTCGCTACCAAATGCCATCATACAGTAGGACTTTCTTCTCACAGGACATACACATTGAGAGCCTTAAATATCCATACAGCTTATACAAAAATATTAACAGAAAATGGATTGAATATGCTTTATTACCCCCCCCCCACTTCTAGTGTTTCAATACATCACTAACAGCTGTTCATTACTAAGTATCAAATATGTTATAAATAACACATTGTTCTAATTGTTATTATTCAGCAATACCAGCAGATGCATTCATAACAGGATTCTTTTTAGTTCCAGAAAATCTCTGTTAAATCAGTCTTTTCTTTCACTCATTATATATCCACACCATTTTCTTTTTTTAGCAATCTAGACAAAAACAAACAGAAAAAAAATATCAAAAATAAACATCATACTCATTGAAACATAAACCGCAAGCATATCATCCTTGGCTGGAATTTTATATATATATATATATATACATACATACATACATACATACATACATATATATACATACATACATACATACATACATATACATACACACACACACACACACACACACACACACACACACACACACACATATATATACATATATATATATATTAGGAAGTTAAAAGTTATGGCCAGCGACCATTGGTTTCACAACCTATAACATGCCTAGCAACTCATCAGACTCAAATGGCTGAAGGCACATAGCCTCTCTAGAAACTGGAAGAAGAAATATGTAATGAGTAGTTGGTTCTGTGAACAAAAAATATTTGTTCATGCTGCAGGTGAGAGAAGGTTAGCAGGACAGGGTTAGTGGGATGGGATTAATGGGACAGGAGTAGCAGGACAGGATTAGTGGTATGGGGTTATCCCCCTTACATGGTGAATTTGGAGGAGCTCTGGTAGGACTATCCAACGAATGGGGAATCCCAAGTCTGAAGCAGGAAACCTTTTAGATGTGGGCATTGATTGAATACTTCATTCCTGGAGTTTGAAAAGGTTCCCAGGTCAAGTGATTTTTTCAGAATTCGTGACCTTTTCACACACACACACACATATATATATATATATATAATTTATATATAGAGGGCATTATTATACATACATGCCACACGCTAAGAGGGACATTAGTAATTTCTACCAAAAATTTTACTAATCCTACCCAAATGCAATTTTTCAAAGCAAGACATTTAAAAAAATGAATTTAGTCTTGTATCACCTGTGATTTCGTACTTACGTACTCATCAGCAAGACTGGTTCTGAACGCATCATAGATAAACGACCTGTCTCGTCGAAGCCAAACAGCTAACTGTTCAACCCCAACAAAGCACATGGGGAAGTTTACATATAATACATCCGGTAAATGGCAGGCTTCTTCGAATTGCATTTCAGGTAGGAAAAGTTTTTTCGGAATAAAATTAATTAACAATTAAGGATAACTTCTTAATAAGGAATCTTAACAAGAAAATTAGTAAAATTAGTAAAATTTTTGGTAGAAATGACTAATGTCCCTCTTAGCGTGTGGCATGTATGTATAATAATGCCCTCTATATATAAATTAATATGTTCAATAAGAAAGAATTATTTTCGAAATTTTTCTCTTATGAGGTTTTTCACGCTATCTACCCGATAATTTCTTGTTAAGATTCATTATTAAGAAGTTATCCTTAATTGTTAAAGTTATATATATATATATATATATATATACACACACACATAAAGAGAGAGAGAGAGAGAGAGAGAGAGAGAGAGAGAGGAGAGAGAGAGAGAGAGAGTAAACAAATGAGATCCACAAATGCTCACTATAGAAGACACTTAGTAGTGCTCAAATGATTTGAACTTACTCCAAAATCTTTACCAAGGACCAAGTCCATGGGGTTAAAGAGAAGCTAAAAGAGTAATCCAAGTGAGCAAATATGGAGATAATGATGCAAATAAACAAATAAAACTGTATGGGTTAGATATTGAAAAAAATACACATAAAAATCTACCTGTTTGCTCTGAAGATGGAGGCTGGGTTTATCCAATGTTTATATGCTTCCATTACTGATTGCATATATTTCTGAACTACATCTGTCAACACCATGAAGTAACTTCAAGCCCCCAGAAACAGCTGTCAGACCTTTAACACCATACCTTTTCCCCTTTAATTTTCTGTATCTTTGTACTTTGTGTAAGTTTGCCCTGTAAATATATAAATATTCATATATTTATAATTGAATATCCATCGACTGAAAGTTTTCAGTCTTTGCTCTTTCTCTATTTTCATGTATACACATATGTGTATATTTTGTATATCAAAAATTTTATTTGTTTATTTGCACCATTATCTTTCTCTCCCTCTCTCTCTCTCTCCTCTCTCTCTCTCTCTCTCTCTCTCTCTCTCCCTATATATATATATATATATATATATATATATATATATATATATGCATATACATACATATATATATATTTGATTCATTCTCAGTCGAAAGACACCTGTTGTTATATTCTTGTTGTTTGTATTTGTAATTGAGTACCATGTGCTCCATTTTTTGTCTTTGATGCTGAACACATTCGCTTATTTTCTTACAAAAAGGTCTAATACTCTTAGCTTAGACGTTTTTGGAGGCAACCATATCGAACTGTCTCAAGTGTAACTGCCTGAAACAGTAAGAACTTCTGGTATACTTCAATGAGGAAAGAAGGCACATCTTTCTTTGCTTGTTCTTCTAATTGTTGTTTCTCCTTTGTATCATCTATCTGTCCAAATGTTTTATTGTCCTCTATTGCACTTTTATTCCATTTCATATATATATATATACATACATGCATATATACATATATATATGAATATATATATATATATATATACATACATATATATATATATATATATATATATATATATATATATATATATATATATATAAGAAGAAAAAGAAAATGGAGATTGGGAAGTTAATCATCATCATCATTTAACGTCCGCTTTCCATGCTAGCATGGGTTGGACGGTTCAACTGGGGTCTGGGGAGCCCGAAGGCTGCACCAGGCCAGTCAAATCTGGCAGTGTTTCTACAGCTGGATGTCCTTCCTAGTTGTTTATTATTAACAACAAATTAATCGTCATCCCCTACAGCTGTTTCAATTAATACTCAGTAAATATTAAGTAAATATTAAATTCATATGCCTTGAGCATAATATCTTCAGAAGGAAAAATATATGCTCAGGGCATATAAATTTAATATTTAATTAATTCATTGTGTATTAATTGAAACAGCTGTAAGGAATGATGATTGATTTGTTGTTAATAATAAACAACATCCCAATCTCCATTTTCTTTTTCTTCTTTTATATGAATATAAACTATATGGTTTTATATATGTATACCTATCATTCTAAGGAAATTAATTCCCCAAAAATACTAGGTATTGAACCAGTATTTCCTTGGATGAAACCATCCCTTTATGAGGTTAACACAACCTCTAATTGAATTCATATATATATATCATCATCATCATTTAACGTCCGTTCTCCATGCTAGCATGGGTTGGACGGTTCGACCGGGGATCTGGGAAGCCAGAAGGCTGCACCAGGCTCCAGTCTTATCTGGCAATGTTTCTACAGCTGGATGCCCTTCCTAACGCCAACCACTCCGTGTATATATATATAATAGAAGAGTAAAATTTATTAATTAAATTAATTAATTAATTAATCAATTAATTAACAATTTTACCAAGTAGATCAGTATGTTAAAATAACCTTTATAGGTAAAATTATCTATATAATTATAATTAGGGTTCAGCTAACTGCTTCCCCACATACCGAAATTAGAAATAGGAGTTAAAAAATTCTCTTTCTGCTACTATAAGAATCTCCATGACAATAAACATACTTTTTTATGAAGGCAAAGAGAAAAACAACGAATCAACACGACTAGGATTAATTATATGCATGTTTCGAGATTAAAGTAATTTAAATTTTATTTACTTCTCTCTTCAGTATAATATTTCCAATTTTTATAAAACTTTCAAATTTTATAAAAATGTCTGTTTTGGCTTAGTTTCCATGACTGGATGCCCTTCCTAATGCCAACCGTTTGATAGAGCGTACTGGGTGCCTTTACACAGCACTGGCATGGGTGAGTTTACGTGGCACCTGTACAAGTGCTTTTTATATGGCACCAGCACCCATGAGCCCACAAAATTAGGAACGCTCAGCTGGAAGGGGATGCAGGGGCATCCCTGTATATTAGGACAACTATACTCTTGCTTAGCTTGATTTGTTTTCTCAAGCACAGCAGCAAACTGTCAAGAGTTGCAGTCCCTTGTTATCCACTCTGTGAGAAGCCCAACATCTGAAGATCCTTTCTCACCACTTCATCCCAGGTTTTATTCTCTCTATAATTAGAGATTGGCACCTGCACTTATAGAGGGAAAGCTGCAAGTTTTTATTGTGAATCTAACATGAAAATTATAAGAAGGGTTCACAATGAACTTAATTCCTACTCTGAGTTGTCTGTACAAGGAGCAAGGAAATGAATCGCCATAAACATCATACAATTTTAGATAAGTTCTTCAGTGTTCGAGTAAATATTGATGATGATGAACTCTAAGATAGTAGGTAATGGTCCTCGTTCTCCTAGTAACTCTTATTTTACACCCTCACACTGTAGTCATAATCTTTTGTGGTAAGGATGTATCCTATTACCATATTACAATTCTTATTTGTTTCCTTATGTATTTCACTTCAAATGTTTTTATGTATAAATATTATTCTATATATATTTAGAAACTATTCTCGTATATAAAAGTGGCTGTGTTGCTTCCTTGTTTTTTTTTTTTTGTTGCTTTCCTTTAAAAAAATCGGAATGGATTACTCCTGTAACTCAGAGATTCCTCTGAGTGCATGTGCATACACACACACAAAACTGAGACTCGCGACTCAAGTTTCGGTTTCAATAAAAGACAAACATATCCTCTACAGTATGTATTGAGCACTTCTCTCAGATCAGATAAATAGCAAAGTATGTATATATGTGCATGTGTATGTATATATGTATAAATATGTATATATGTGTATATATATGTAATAGATGATATTAATTAGTAAACAATAATATGGGAAGACTATAGTCGATACACAGTAGGATAGAATGTAATCTGTAAAGATTGGTTCTTCATTGATAGCCATTATGTAAAGATGAAAGAACAGTGATTGAAGTTGTGAAGAAAATATTTATTTCCCGTTACATTGAATATAATACCTTGCTTCGACAGGCAGATGATAAAATCTTAGAGTGTGCGAAATAAAAAAGTTAATTTTGGCCTGTGTGTTCCTATTGTAGTAGTAAACCATAGAGAGATATGGTAATGTGCACAGAAGACAAAGTGAGTTAGTAAAAGTGAGAAAGTGTGGGAAGTTGGGTCTCATTGCTGCTGACAGTAAATTTCATTTCTCCATTTGACCATTGTCTTTAGTAGCTGCCTTGCTTTGGATCATGATTCTAGCATTCTGCTCCCTTACTGATGGTAGCTGTCTCTGACTTGAGTTTGTCATTCATTAACTAACTGGAGCCTAGCCGACTAACTCAGTTATCACCAAGTCACTGAGTTTTGCTTGGGGTTCTTGCTTTTATAACTATCCAGAAGGACAGACTTATCGCTGAGAACAATGGATTTAGTTGGTGGTCTTGTTATCTTATTTCTAGCTTTTGGTGAAATAGAAGAGGTTAGAAAGGTCAAGTGGTGATGACATTATTTCGGCCTAGCAAAAGCAATCTGGCAAATGTAAAACTGCTGTCACAGGAAAATTATTGTTTTACCGTGAGAAAAATTCTGTTGAAGTGTTAATTTAAATTTGGCTATGATGGATCGAATCCACTTCATGCTTGCAAGATTTATTACAGATATATACACACACACACACATCCGACAAATGCTGAAAAGTTCCTGGTTTTGGGTAAAAGAAAATACAGGAGGATCAGTTAATTATGACTTTATTCAACATATTTCCCTCTTGGATTCATACACTTATTGCAGCGGTCGTCCAGTTTTTCTAAGCCCTGTAAAAAAAAAAAAAAAATACTCGGAAGGTAGGGCCTCCAGCCAAGCCTTTCGCGACACCCTTAAAGCCAGGAATATACGCATATACATACGCATGTATATGCATTTATGCATGCACACACCCACTCACGCACACACACACACACACACACACACACACACACACACACACATCATTGATGCTCCAAGCAGCGTGTTTTAACTAGCGTAATATACATATGTACGATAGTGTATATTCCATACTTTCTTAAACGATGAACGTTGTCGTGTTAAAGCTGTCGCTGAATTGCGCGATCGAACACACCCGATAAACGTAAACAAATCAGTTTACAATCTCTTCCTGAACAGAAAACGGAGATCGGCTCTTATTCTGTTTGTGGAAAGATTGTGAAGATTGATTACATTTGTCCTGTGAGGTTCATCGTCCAACGTAGCAACGGCTAGCATTTGTATTACACAGTATATATGTTATTGTATTTGTGAGTTTATAATTTCTTTAGTAGCAGTGATATATTTCGTGTACGAACTTAAAACATTTGGTGCAGTATTGGTTGCGATCATGATAGAAGTGTACTGGTCGGGAAACAGATGTAGATAGTGCGGAAAGTAGCAATGAGAAAGATATGATCTTTATATATTGTGAGTGAGAGTAAGCGGAAAATATAAGAGAGAGTGAGAGTGTGTGAGAGTCGATGTAAATATAACATAAAGACAAGAGAAAGACTACGTTGCGAACAAGGAATCATTTGTTACTATATATGAAGAGGGAGGAGGAAAGAGAGAAAGAGAGCAAGTGCTGGGTGTAAGAAAGATATGAAAGACATGAGGGAGGGACAGAGGGGAATAGTGAGAGAGTAAGCGTAGGGTGTAAGAAAGATATGACAGACAAGAAAAGGGAGGGTGAGTGAGCGGTGTTTAGGTAGCAGGAGTCGTCGCTGCATAGGTTGACAAAAAGATAGAGCGATTATGAGAGATCTGAAGCAGCTAGGAAGCCATGTAGAGAAAGGGGTAAGTTTATGAGGAGTACACGAGGAGGAAGAAATTAAACATACAGACAAAGTGAGTACGATTCAATTAACAACAAAACAAAGAGTAAAGCAACGCATACTTCACCAGCCCTTTCAGCGGAAGGCTTAGCGTAGTAAACCCGTGGGAGGTACAGAAACATAGACAAAATCTTGACTTTTACCATCGGAGTCAGTCGGAAACTAATTCCCGTGTCTTGTCTGTGATGTGAGAACCCTACTCTTAAAAAGTATAAATTTGTATTTCTACCTTAGTAACGTTGCTATGAGTACTAATGTTACCCAATGGGATCTCCACAACAGCAGAAACGTGTGGTCAAGAACAGAATGACGGATAATAATTTAATTGAAGTGAAAAGCAAGGTAAGTTTCTTTTTATTTTGCTCATAAATATGTATGAAATTTATTTAAAATATCTGTTGTTCTGGTCTGGAGAAAATATAAGTATAAAGTCTTGTTACCGGCCTCTTTATTTTGTAAGACAAAATTTAGAGGGAGTGTTTATGCAATTATTGCGAGGTGAGCCAGGTGCGAGTAATGTTTCTACACACCCGAAATTCTGACTACCTCCTACATAAGCACACGTTTTTCTTCTTACAATGTCATGTTCGAAGCTGTATTATGGCCCCCATCCCTTTTTTTCTCGTGTATCATTACCCTAAAATGTGTGTTACCTGAATAAATGTCGGACACTCCTTGATCATAGTAACTTTGCTTTCTTTTACCTTATGCCTACTCGTCTGTTCTCATTTCACTGCTCTGCATAAATGAAAAATCTTTCGTTAGCTTTATTTCGTCAAAACCTTTCTTTTTTTATATACGTATTGTTATAAATTAAAATATTCGAATTTATTATCGGGATAATATTCTGTTTAAAACGTCATAATACACTTTAATTTGTCCACTCTTAACTTATTTTTTAAGATGCTGACTATTTGTCTACCTTCGTCAACGATTACTATTATGTAGTTTATTTAATTATACGTGTTATATGCGTATCTTTTTTATGTTTTCACCCCTCTAGATTTCTTTTCGACAGGCCACCTGTGGTATGTTATATTGGCATGCGAACCGCCTTAAAATATTCCTGTTCAAATACTTGGAATAACAATGTGATTGTGTATCAACGCTAAGCTTGCTTTAAAATATCTTGTAATATTTGTCTTGAAGCTGTACAACTCCGAAATCACCGATATATATATAAACATGCATACACACGCTAAAAGTGTTAGTTGTATTGATGAGGCATTCTAATTACCCAAGATAATTATCTGTTTGAAACAGAATATTTACAAAACCACACACAAACATACTGAATATTAGTTTCACTCGATGTAGCTGTTTGCTTAAATTTTATCTGGCAAATGAGCCAGAATTTAGAATCTAATCTATCCGCAGGGATTATGTTATCCATTGCAGATTGTTAGTGCGTGTATTTAACGGCAAAATACAAGACTTGTTACGACTTAACATGAAAGTATTTAGCTGAAGTACTAGAAGTGCTAGCTTATTATTTAATTACAGATTAAATTTATCTGTTTTATTTTAGATATCTCTAACTTTTTTAATTGCTTCTTTTGTGTAAGAATTCTAATTTTGTATGTACGATTTTTCTAACTTTTCTAATGTTTACTTGCACATCACCTAACATGAGGCACCTTGATAATTTATTTACCGTTGAAAGTGTATTATTATATAGCTTAGTGGCACTTAATGTAGTATGGATGTTGTAATTAGATAATTAACCTAACATAATGAAGGCTCTTATATTTAACAAATTACACAGCAATGCTTTTGTTTCTTGGTAACGCCGTAACTACTAATTAAGATACTTATGTCATCGAGTTTAGTTACTCGGTTGATGGTAACCCGTATGGTTGTAAATTGATACCCGGTTTAAAGAATAGCGAGCTAGATTACTTCAGTAATGATATAGGCTGAAATAAACTTGAAAAGGGCAATTTTTTTTTACTTTCCGGTCAAACTTTGAAACATAATAAATTATGAGTAACTGTACGCTGTCAGCGAACCGAGTCCTGGGTCTTGTTTTGGATTGTCGTTTTTAGCTGTTTCACTTCAGTTCTTTCGTTAATGCCCTTGGGAAAGGCATGACCGTCACGTTTTTCATTCCACTTACTATCCAGAACAGCAATTGACTGACATACTTAGTGTATCGTGGAGGTAAATATACTTACTTAACCGAGGTATAAAGTTTATAAAAATAAAGAAAAACCACAGTGAAGTTATTTTTGTTCTATGTAAACACTACATGTTTTATAAGACCTGAAACATTTCTATTTTTATTTAAATTGGAATAGTTATACTGCAGAAAGGTAACTAACTACAACCCACGTCGTTTAGGTGCGCAAGCACCACATTTGACGTTTGTGAAACTGTCATTTGTGAAAGCTAGTTTTCTCTTTTATTTGTACTTTTTTCTTTCTTTCTTTTTTTTTTTTTTGGTGAATTTCAAGTAAAAAGTAAACTTGTAATTTTTGAGAATTTGTTTTCCTACTTCAGAACTTTATCGACCTTCGTTTGAAAGTGAGTGCGGGTGATGGTTGTGCATATGATTTTGTGACACCTGATATTAGGTATGACTCTAAGCTACACCCCGGCAGTGGGACCATAGGGCCCTGGTTTCGGCGTTTGAGGAATGTGGAAACACCTCTTAGTCACTATTGTTCCCAGATCTACTCTGGTCCGGAGTAGTGGCACCTAGGGTCCCAGCTATAGGTTAACTAGCAAATCCTCCTGCGACTGGTGGTGGGGGCGGTGGTAGAATGCAGTTGCCGTATTCCCGGCGTGGCGTAAGAAGCTACTAAAAAGGACGGGAGGGAAGGGGCTGGGAATACACTCCTCCTAGTAATTCAGTTTCTTTAAAAAAAAAAAAAAAGATACTTGGCCCCAACTCAGTTTCGGTATATATAGACAAGACAATAATTAAATGTGTTCCGACTTCAATCGTTCCACCTCCTTTTTTTTTAAAATTAGACTAGGTATATTTAATAACACTCCCCCCTTCTCTCACTCTCTCTCGGCAGTAAGAAGGCTCCGTATGTGGTGCGAAGGAGACTTTTTGGCCGCTATTCCTAGTACGTCGATTGACGACGTCATAGAGGCCCTCGATGTTGGAGGTAAATGGAGACAGAGATTTAATCGCGATTGCTGATGCTAGCGATAGATCTACGTATATATAGATGATACTCACTATGGCAGGCATGGGCAACCATTTTCGAGATGTGAACCACATGAGACATGGTTCAACACCTGGCGGGCCGCAATATAAAAAAAAAAAAAATTGACGGTAATTTTTTGTTAGGCGTGCATGCCATTCAGAAAGTTTTGCGGGCCGCAGTTTGCCCATGACTGCACTGTGCACTAATTACGATGACGGGTTTGTGTGAAGGTAGAAACTATACAGAACAATGCTCTGTGTAGAGGTAGGGTGAGCTGAGCGTTAGAATAAAGGTAATCTGAAACTCAGGGAGGAAGAAATTACGAGCTGTTTACAAAGTAGAATAGGTTAAATTGCCGAAATAGGGAGTCTGATGTTTCTGGAAGGGTTCCACTTCGTGATCTGTATATATTTAATTTATTGACATAGACCATCACCAAATTTCTCGAATTCAGGTGTTTCACTTTGATAGAAAAAAATAAGCTGTTTATGATTTGCCATACTCGTGTTGTATATCAGTGAAGCCTGGAATGTATATATCAACACAAAGGACCGGAGTAGGTCGGGAGCAAATTTAACAACACGAGACTGCTATAGGTCTGCTATACACAAATGACAACAGCATACTATTGATAAAACCATGGGTACATTTTTTCTGTCTGTCACCCCGTGAGCGACTTTAATAGACAGACTAAAAGAAGCCCCATACATACGTATGCACGCACTCGTGGCTTAGTAGCTAGGTTCATGATCATAAGGTCATAAGTTTGATTTCTGGCGGCTTGTTGAGTCCTTGAGTGTGACACTTTATTTCACGTTACTCCAGTGCACTTAGCTGGCAAAAAGGAGTTGTAGTACGTGTAATTCAAAGGGCCACCCATATCAAACTGTATGTCATGCTGAATCTTTCTGAGACCTACTAACGTAGGCATGTCTGTGTAGTACTCAGTCACTTGCACGTTAATTTCACAAGCAAACTGTTCTGTTGATCAGATCAAATGGAACGTTTGTCGTTGTAACCAACGGAGTGCCAGTTAAAAAGAAAAATATGTGTGTGTGTTTGTGTCCATTTTTCATTTCTGTAAAAATCAGGGAGCTACAAGCAGGGATGTTGTTGTATTTTGGCTTCAAAAACCTGTGCAATACACAATCCCTTACATGAAAAATAGGTAAGGGTTAGGAACAAGGAAGGGTCCATCAGTAAAATAATTCCTCAAACATACTAGTCTCGCCCATGTTAGCATGGGAAACCAGACATAAAAGCAAACAAACAATTTTTATCATCATCATCATCATTGTCATTTAATATCTGTCTTCCATGCTGACATGGGTGGGTTGGTTGGTTTGATAGGAGCTGCACCAGGTTCCATTGTCTGTTTTGGCATGGTTACTACAGCTGGTTACTCTTCCTAATGCCAACCACTTTACAGAGTCCACTGGGTGCTCTTTATGCGGCACCAGCACCAACAGGGTCACTAAGAACCTTGCAAAACAAAAAGCCCCCTCAACTGGGACAGGGGAGTAGTATTGGGGGAGTGTGACTTTGTGTCAGTTGAGAGATCTAAGGTATAGAGGGGACGAAGATAGGTGTCTTGCTGTAAGTGAGCTGGAGAGTAAAGTAGTGATAGTGAGAGATGATAGTGGAGATGAGTCAAGACATGCCCTCAATGGACATTGGGAGTGGTGAGAATAAGTGAGGTGATATAGAGGCTTGGACTGGGTGAATGGGCAGGAAGGGTGACTAACCACTGATGGAGAGAAATACAGGAGAGGATTCAGGGTGGGAGCTGCTTGTAGATATGTGAGGGTGATAGGAGGTAAGAGAGGAGTTGAAGGTGAGCAGTATAGAGGTGGGGGAGAGAAAGTGCAAAAAGGAGGTGATTGGAAGAGACTGTAGATGGAAGAAAAGTAACTAGAAGGGGAAGTAAAGATAACTGAGAAAGCCAGAAAGTGTAGTATGTGCCTAGGGTAACAGGCTTTAGTGGATGAAATGTGGGTGGGGAAGAAGGTTGATGGGGTAGAGCCCGTTATGGACAAGCATTACCAAGGTGGTTATAGGATATCAATTATCAAGTACAGCAAAGTACCAGATATCTCACTCCTTCGTCATTTCCTTCACAAGGTTCACTGTTTTGAGATCAGCTTTCAACACTTTGTCCCATGTCTTTCTGGGTCTCCTTCTTCCATGAGTTCCATCCACAAGTTCCATTCACTTTAAGTGATTAGCACTTGTTTATGCAACTGTCCTCATCCATATGCACCACATGACGAAACCAGCACAGTCTTCTCTCTTGCACATTGGATCTAATTCCTCTTATGTCTAACTTTTCTCTCAATACACTAATGCTCTGTTGCACATTACATGTCCAACAGAGCATAGCAGCTTCATTCGTCTCTGATTTCACATGTCCTCTGCACTCAGGGCCCATACCTCACTACCATGTAGCATTTCTGTTTGTACATATGTATTATGAGAGACTTTTGATTGCTATCAGAGGTAAAATCTCTCTGAACTTTCTCCATCCTATTCTAGCAATTTACACCTTCCACTACTAATTAGGTCACCTAGATAGCAGAAATTATCTACTACTTCTAGAGAGCCTCTGGGATAATCAGTGTCCCATGTATCTGTAATCTTTATGGCTCTTGTACATCTTTCACATACAAACACTACTTTCTCAGTTAACCTTCCTACTACTCCACTATACCTTTTCTGTATCCATAGCTTGCACTGGGTACACTAGATGGAATTCCTGCCTACACCTTTCCTGCACATCAAGCAGGGCCATTTACCAAAAGTGAGTAGGGTCCTGTCCAATTTCTTGCTTACTAGGACCTTGGTTTTTGCTAAGTTAACTTTAAAAATCCTTTGATTCCAGGTTTTGCTTCCACACCTGGAACTTCTTCTCTAGTTTTGTTACAGAATCTGCTATGAGACCAAGAACACCAGCATATAGTAGTTCCCATGGGTTTCCAGTCTTAAATTCCTCTGTTATGACCTAAAAGATGATGATGGATAAGAGGAGGATGAAGACTGAGCCTTGGTGAATACCTACCTGTACTCTAAATTTGTCTCTGTACTCATGGTTAATTCTTACCTTACAAATAGCAACCCTGTACATGGCCTGTACTGCTTTCATAAGCCATTTATCTACCCCTAGCTTCCTCAGAGACCACCATCTCATAGACTGTGGTACCCTGTCGAAGGCTTTCTCTAGATCAACAAATGCCAAGTACAACAGCTTATTTTTAGCTAAATGCTTCTGTTGCAGTTGCCTGACTATGAAAATAGCATCGGTAATGTTTCTGCCTGGGACACAGCCAAACTGCATTTTGTCTAGTCTAATTTTGTTCCTAATTAATTGGGCTATAACGGTTTCCTTAACTTTCATCACCTGGTCCAGCAATTTGATGCTTCTATAATTACTTCTAAAAAAATCCCCCTTACCCTTGTAGCAGCTGACTGTGATGCTGCTATACCAGTCACTGAAGATCATGTCTTCCTAAGTAACCTGATTAACTATACAGGTACTAGACCATATCCTACACTACCAGATATTTTAAGCATCTCAGCAGTGAGTCCTGATAGACCAGGGGCTTTCCCTATGAAAGATCCTCTGTATGGTTGAACTGATAGAAATAGCCATCAAATTTCTTTCAAACTATATGCTATCATCTGAAAAATGAAATAAATAAATATATATATATATTTAGTAAATACACTGTGCATGTAAAAAAAAAACAACCCAAATTGGGGTTACTGGATAGTCATGACCGGAACACGTTTAATTACCGATGAGCTTAACCAGGACTGACCTGGGGGCTAAATAAATGAGTAAATGCTTGAATCCATAGCTTAACCTTTAGCACACTGTAGGTGCATCATGTCACTATTTGTTTTCTCTTCTGTAGTAACAGGGCAAGGGAAACAATGCTAGAGAAAATCAGTGTGCTAAAAGTCAAATTCTGAGTTTCAAGACCCTGAACCTCACTTACATAAATTGTTCATCAACAGCATGCTGACAAGAATTAATATTTCTCACTATAATTTTATTTTGAATTATTTCTTTCACGAGATCCATTCTCTTCAAATCAATCCTAACAGTTTCTACTTAAGTTTTCCTTAGGCTATCTCTACTACAGTTATTTTTTAAACAAGATACCTTCATTCACCATTAATTTGTTAATCCAATCAAAAGTTTTTTTTATCTAAATCTCTAATACTCTCCTGCTTTAAATCATATGCATTCTATCATTCTTGAAAATTAATATTGATTGTCCTACTTTAATTCATTACCAGTTGCCATGGATTCTAAACAGTCTCGGCTCTGCCCACATTTCATTACCCTGCAGCATCATTTCAGCTTCTTGATAGCCAAACCCCTCTACATCTTAGATATATCTGTTTAATGAATTCATGTATAAACATAGAATATTTCCATACTCTCTCTTTTACTCTTTTACTTGTTTCAGTCATTTTGACTGCGGCCATGCTGGAGCACAGCCTTTAGTCGAGCAAATCGATCCCGGGGCTTATTCTTTTTGTAAGCCCAGTACTTATTCTATCGGTCTCTTTTTGCCGAACCGCTAAGTGACGGGGACATAAACACACCAGCATTGGTTGTCAAGCAATGCTACGGGGACAGACACAAACACACACACACATACATATATATATATATATATACATATATACGACAGGCTTCTTTCAGTTTCCGTCTACCAAATCCACTCACAAGGCATTGGCCGGCCCGGGGCTATAGCAGAAGACACTTGCCCAAGGTGCCACGCAGTGGGACTGAACCCGGAACCATGTGGTTGGTTAGCAAGCTACTTACCACACAGCCACTCCATGGTTACTTTTATTTAATAGCATATTGTTAAACTCAAATGCATTATTACTTAGGACCTGAAGCAGACAGGGCATGTCATTGACATGGGGTTGCAAAGGGTGATAAATAGATTTTGACAAACCGAGCTGATTGAAATGGTTAATCAAACAATTGATTAGTCGATTGATGAACTGTTAACTAATAGTAATTAATGACTAATTGACTGATAATAGTTAAAGTGAAATAGACCCAGTGTGTGTGTTTATTATTGGCATAATGACCTACTGAGATATATCAAACCAAATACAAAAACGAAGTGAACAAATGCAGATTAAATGCAAGATTTTACTATTAATCTTTCTCTATATAAAGCTGAAGTTGTTTGTGCATGGCAGGTTTGGTAGCCTTCAACTAACACTATCTCCTCCGAGACCCTGCGGCGCAAGGTGACCAAAATTGAGAGTATGATAGAAGGTTTGCTCTTCCTTCCATAGAAGAAAAAATTCGAATTGGACCATGTTAACACCAAAAATTATTTACATAAAAGGGATGCTTTTTTTTCTATGAAAATCCCTATTTTTTATGATTTTTTGACTGCTGTGTTGCCATTTTTCGGTGTATTTCAACCAGAAAAATGTTCACTTAATGAGAATAACAAGCTACATAATGCAAAATTTTTACTTTTCAAAAATTCCAATTCTAAAGGGTTGAAACAAACCTGAGGAACGCCGGGCGATACTGCTAGTACTTATAAAAAGTGACTACAATTTAGCAACAATCACATAAATACCTACTGACACAATTTTCATTCATCCAAAATACACTCACCAGATTTATAAATGGAATAAATACATTTTTAATCAAGAATTGAATTGTAATAAACTATAACCAAAATTTTTAGCAGTACAAATCTTACATTTTCAATCCAGCTTTTTAATCCAGTTTAAAGCAATACCTATTCTTTTACTGGTGTCAGTTATTGGGTTGTAGTCATACTAGAGTACTGTCTGTCTTTCAAAAGTTGATTGTATCAACCTGGTACTTATTTGATCCTTCTCTATCAGTGTTTAAGGTACCTTTTAAATGCAACAATATCATACTGTTTTACATCAGCATTCACAAACACTCAGACACACACACGTGTATATTACATGTATTGTTATATACATTTACTGTGTGTATATAGTTGTTTTTGTTTAAAGTAAAACTACAAGTCAGGGCAAAGTACTCAATATGTAGAGGAAATATTTGCATTAAGTAAATTAATGACTTTTCTAGGACAAATTCTTTGGAGGAGGAAACCGTATTTGTTCTGTAAGAATAAATGCAAATTTATATACACAGGATGTTCATAAATTATCTTTACAACTTCCATAATTTATTGTATTGTCTAGATGTGCTGTGCGTTACCAATGGGGCCCACATCGAAGTGTTCTGATGTTTCTAATAATACTTTGCCAATAAACTCTTCTGGGTAAGGTGAGCTGGTAGAAATGTTAGCATGCTGGGCGAAATGCTTAGTGGTATTTCGTCTGTCTTTATGTTCTGAGTTCAAATTCCAATGAGGTTGACTTTGCCTTTCATCCTTTCGGTGTCGATAAATTAAGTACCAGTTCTGTAGTGGGGTCGATCTAATTGACTGGCCCCCTCCCCCAAAATTTTGAGCCTTGTGCCTAAAATAGAACAGAATAAACTCTGCTGGGTTATCCTTATTTTTCATTTTTTCTCTAAATTTTTCAAAGTGTAAAGGTAATTTATAGACAACTTCTGTGTATGTATGTGTGTGTGTGTGTGTGTGTATATATATATATATATATATATATCTTCGACCTTTAGGTCTCACTGAGGAAATGACTAGAGACCGAGTCCTCTGGAAGTGTGCTGTGCACGAGAAGACCCGGCAGGACAAGTGAGTCCATAACCCGTGGCCTTCTACTTGGGATGGAGCCAGCCTACGTATGCATACCTTCCCTTCTTGGGACACAAAACTCTACTTGTGAAGACCTGTTGAGGCAAGTGAGGATCAGAATCGAAATCGATCAATGGAAATTGCAGATGTGTTACCAGTGCCGGTGGCATGTCGAAACTCTACTTGTGAAGACCCGTTGAGGCAAGTGAGGATCAGAATGGAAATCGATCAATGGAAATTGCAGATGTGTTACCAGTGCCGGTGGCATGTCGAAACTCTACTTGTGAAGACCCGTTGAGGCAAGTGAGGATCAGAATGGAAATCGATCAATGGAAATTGCAGATGTGTTACCAGTGCCGGTGGCATGTAAGAGAACCTTCCGTTTCGCGACCGTTGCCAGCACCGCCCCGTTTCGTGTCCGTTGCCAGCCTCGCCTGGCCCTTGTGTCGGTGGCACATAAAAGCACCATCCGTTCGTGCCGTTTGCCAGCTCTGTCTGGCACCTGTGGGTGGCATGTAAAAAGCACCCACTACACTCACGGAGTGGTTGGCGTTAGGAAGGGCATCCAGCCGTAGAAACACTGCCAGATTTGACTGGGCCTGATGAAGCCTTCTGGCTTCACAGACCCCAGTAGAACCGTCCAACCCATGCTAGCATGGAAAACGGACGCTAAACGACGATGATGATGATATATATATATATACACACACACACACATGCATGCATATACAAGTGGGTGCTGAAAAATTTCTGGATGTGGGTAAAATTAAATACACAAGGATCAGTTAATTATGATTTTATTCAACATATTCCTTTCTCAGATTCACACACTTATTGCAGCTGTCCTTCAATTTTTCTAAGTTCTGTAAAAGAACTTGAAAGGTTGGGCCTCCAATCAGGCCTTTTGCAATACCCTTAAAGCCAGAAACTTTTTAGCACCCTCTTGTGTATATATATATATTATATATATATATATATTAGGAGTATGTTATGGTCTTCCGACTTGTTGGATCCTGTCAAAGTGTCCAGCTCATGCCAACCTAGAAAGCTGATGTCAAATAATGATGCATACACATAATGAGTTTGCACATACTTTCTTTCTACCAAATTTCTCACACTGACCAACATAAGACTACTTACTAGAAAAAATCACACAAAGTTTTGAGAGTGGGATCAAATCCACATCTACTACACCATAGGTCTATGCCGTTACCTATATCAAGAATAAACCAAGAATTCTTATACATATCACATTTCTGAAATATATTTCCTGTCACCATCTGTTTTTTTGTGTAGCTATGCAAAGACTTGCTTGATATGTGGCATTTTTAGAAGGCCATATGTCCATTATTACAGTTCACAACACAAAAAACTTCATAAATTAGAAAAAAAAATGCTGTTTAATGAAGCTTAGCTGTAATTATTTTATTTTATCTTTTCTTAGAAAGTAATCTGATAATCTGAAGTTAGATTTAGTTAAAACCTGAGAAATTTTTATTGCATAATATCAATTTCTTTTTAATGATTTATTACGATGTTATTTTTCTTTCTTTTTGAAGAATTAATAGAAGTTATTTGTTTTCTTAAGTGCATCCTTTGAATACACTTTTATCTCTCTTTCTCATAATTTTAGTAGTTGTAGGTTTACCCTAGTTCATGATGCAGTTTAATCAATTCAGATTGTTGCATGTTTGTGACTTCATAGCAGGTGCATTAGTAGGTAAAGCTGTCAGTGTGAATTTCTGTGTATGGAGACAGCAGGCAAAGTAACACAGAATGTTGGTCAGGTGATATAATCCTAGGACAAGAATGTTGTTTTCAATGCTTCTGTGTTTTGTATTCATGGGAAGAATTTTTTTTATATCTGAATTGATTATCATATTGTG
Source organism: Octopus sinensis (assembly GCF_006345805.1). Classification (NCBI taxonomy): domain Eukaryota; kingdom Metazoa; phylum Mollusca; class Cephalopoda; order Octopoda; family Octopodidae; genus Octopus; species Octopus sinensis. The sequence continues at coordinate 156,626,548 of NC_042997.1, forward strand.
AAAACCCTACTTTCTTACGACAATACATTGTTAATATACTAAGTTCATGAATTCACAGACATGTGATGAGATGTCACAATTTTATCACAGATATTGTCATATATAATGTCTCTTTAATGGGTATTCTATTTTATCATGTTAATATGATAATGACGACCTGCATAAGTAATTCCTATGAGGAAAGAGACTATAGAAAAATTTTATACCTTTTCTTAGTGATATCTTATAGACAGACTACATCTTTACCGGTAGTCAAAATTAGGTCATGAATTCTTGCTAATGATGATGATATTTAGAGATGAATATTCATAAAAATTGTAATTAAATAGATTTCTTGCAGGTCTTTGTCCTGCATTTGAATGAATATGCTAAAGAGTTTTCAACAAGATAATTCAATTGCAAGTACTCCAGATTATCATAACAGAAGAAACATAGAAGAAATATTTAAAATATTCTACTGAATGACACCCAATTTAATTCCCTGTCTCTTATAAATCTCAAACAGTGTGCTTGTGTAGAAAGTGAATAGCAACAACTTAACCTATTTTATCTTTTACATGTTTTAGTCTGTAGACTGTGGCTATGCTGGAGCACTACCTTGGAGGGGTTAGTTGAACAAATTGATCCCAGTACTAATTTTCTAGTGTAGTACTTACTCTGTCAGTCTCTCTTGTCAAACTGCTAAATTACAGGAGTGTAAACAAACCAACTCTGATTGTCAAGCAGTGGTGGGATACAGACATATGGTACACACACACACACATGCACATGGAGGGTTCCATAGTCTCTTTTGGTTTGGTTTCTATTACTGGATGTCCTTCTTAATGCCAGCCACTTTACAGAGTGTACTGGGTGCTTTTTACATACCACCAGCATCTTTTCTTTTTATGTGGCACCATCACCACTGCTTTTTACATGGCGACATTAAAAAGAATCCACATCACAATTATTTATCTAGGAGTACCCTAACTCTGAATAAGGTCTGCTAAAAGATAGAATTGTCTAGCCTTGTCACAGACAATCTCTCTATTACTAGAAAGCATAATAAAGTGTACCCAAAAGACAATGTTAAGTGGTTGTTGATGTGAAGATCTTTCAACCAATGAAAACATTCCAGAATATGGAGGCTGTCCTCAAGATGCAGACATCACAGGCTACCTGTTTAGGAACTACTACAGAGTAGAAAGGACTCAATAGCCTTGTTGCACACAATCTCAGTACTGAATTTATGATGAGATGTATCCTAGTCAATATTGTAACACATATATCATTAAGGGACAATAGTTTTTCTCTGTTGCTGTGTGTGTGTGCTACATGGTATGAACTGAGATAAGTGACCAAATACAGTGGGACCTATGCAAGCCATAAAAAAAAAAATGAATAGATCTGAAGTAAATTAGATTACGGTTGGGTTAACTCTGCAGGTGAAATGTAAGTTATTTTACTTTTTGGTAAATATTCCTAGCAATCCAAATCCAAAGAGTCTGTGCACATTGTGTGTGTGTGTGTGTGTGTGTATAATGTAATATGGATTCATAAAATTGTGTGGCTATTCCAGAAAGTTCCTCCAGCTTTATGAGGAAGTCTTGAAAAGTTCCTGGCTTTGAGTAAAAGAAAATACAAGAGGATCAGTTAATTATGATTTTATTCAACATATTCCCCTCTCAGATTCACACACTTATCGCAGTGTTCCTTCAGTTTTCCTAAGCCCTGTAAAAGAACTCAGAGGGTTGGATTTCCAACCAGGCCTTTCATGATGCCCTTAAAGCCAGGAACTTCTCAGCGCCCCTTTATGTGTATGTGTGTGTATATATCATCTAAAACCATAGCCTAAGGAGAGTGCATATTAAGATTAATTTCAACAACCAGGTAATCTAATATCACTTGTCTCCTTTCTAGAATTGTCGGTCATTGGTTTTTCTGAGAGAGTCTCTTCTGCTCTTTGGCAGAAATTTTTTATAAACCGCTGGGTGCCAATAGACTCTACAGTTAGTAAACTTGTTATCAAAGAAGAGTTTAGTTGCTAGCCTCTTGCTCATAAGGTATGCAGTACTAGATTACATAGTACTAATAGAAAGCCGACCTGATCAAATATATATGTGAGAGACATGAGTATTGCTCCTGAAAACTTATACATTATCTTTAAAATGTTTGAACTAAATAGGCGTAAAACATCCTAATATTATCACACAGATTGGTCACCTAACTGAGGTTGCCTAGGAGGATGGCCAATGTTGTAATTTTAGTGTTTTGTGTTTATCTGGGTTAGGCAGAGAAGAAAATTAGAGATTTTTGGATGATGTAGCAATCTTTCTGAGTTATACTTAAGTACATATTTTAATTTACATGTTGTTTGTCATGGCAAAGTTCACTGTATCAAGAGAGACTCATAAAAAAGGTTTGTATGGCATTATCTCAGATGAGACTATAAAATAGTTATTATTCACAAGCATCTAAAATGTGTTTTAATTCTGAAGAAGTGAACTCTGATAGAGAAAGATGATGGTACTTTGATTATCTATTGAAAAGGAGGTATTTCTTTTATTCACTATAAAAGATTTTAATACAAAAAAATGTCACCCAACCAGAGTTAAGGTGACCCAATTTAAAAGAGGTGTAGGGGGTGGGTGATTTAAGCTCCATCTGAATTAATTTCTTACATAATTATGTCTCAGATTTATAGCTTATATTGTGTGATGTTAATAATATTTTCAATTTAAATGGAAAGAAATGGCAGGGATTAAACCAGACTGTAAACGTCTGTAATTAGTGGAACTGTCTACAACTCTTATGTTATGAATTGAAAGTTGCCTCTTTCATCCCTCAGGGGTCAATGAAATAAATACTAGTCAACTGCTCCCTTTTCCATTATGTGTTGCCTTGTGTTTCTGATGAAAATCCTTATTTCATGTTACCTTCATAGACAAAACTTCTTTTATTGGACTTAATGTTTCTGAAAACAAAATCACTCTTTCCTCATTTTAATGATTTATACTTTAATGAAGGATAAATGGGTCAATACCACTTAATGCAATAATTGATAAAGTATTACAAGCAGGAGTTAATGATTATATTCTAAAAGTCATTTAATTTAAGAACAATTAGGAAGATCTTCTCTTATTTACAGTATCATTTCTATTCTGCTGCTCCACACTATCAGACTTCACCTACTCTCCCAATTGTGATATATAAAAATATATAAATTCATATCACCAAGTTCATATTCCCAAGATATAGAATAGGTTATATTTTCACACAAAAATGTTTGCAAGGAAATTAACATGAAATAGAATATATTTTAAAAGATAATATTGAACAATTTGTGTGTATGAGTCATTGTCTATGAAAATAATATATTCGTTCAATCATTATGAAAGTGTGTGTTCATGTGCATATCAGATGAATATATTTGAGCGTTCATAATTTCGTGTGAAGTGGATTTCTTAAGTAAATAAATATCCAATTTGGTTTGAATGGACAGAAATTGCTTATTTTATATTTATAGAGAAAAAAATTGACCGACTCAAGTTTTCTGAAACAAATGAATGTGTCCAAAAGTAAACACCGGTTGTCAAGTGGTGGTAGGGAACAAACACAAACACAGTGGTATACACACACATGACTGGCTTTGTTTAGTTTCCATCTACCAAACCCACTCACAAGACTTCGCTCACCCTGGGGTTATAGTAGAAAATATTTTCCCAAGGTGCCGCACAGTACGACTAAACCCAGAACCATATGGTTGGGAAGCGAACTGCTTACCACAGTGTGATGTGGATTTGTTAAGCAAATTTCCAATTCTGTTCAAATGAACAGTATCTGCTTATCTTTTACTTATAGAGAAAATGATGGATCAACTCAAGTTTTCTGAAACAAACAAACTTGTCAAAAGTAAAGCCACTAATGCAGTCAAGTAATTTTTCTTAAAGTTTTCTGCTACATCTATGAAACAGGGTTGTGTAACCAGCAAAATTTAATGTGTTAACTGAATTGAATTTTCTTCTCTTTTCTTTTCTTTTTTTTTTTTTTCTTATTTTTTTTTTTTTTTGCAAGTAAAATAATCTTTTGAACTTTTTGTTTAGAAACTGTCAACAAGTTGTCAAAATAGTGGCGGTCACTGATTGGATGGAAATAGAGTCAAGGTGGATCATCCGATCATATATATTATTGAAAACATCAGTAAAGTGGAGTCAGTGAGCTGTGCAGCTACAATGCAAATATGTCTAAGCTTGAAGAAACCTATATAAATTTGATTTTTACATAAGTTCTGAGTCATATGCTGCAAGTGAAGTAGACATTTAATGATTATTATTGTTACTATATTAACCATTTTGTTGCATATTTCTTTTGAAATACACTAGTCTGTTTGAATTTTTTTTTTAGATAATGAAGAAATTAGTAAAATAGCTTTGTTATTATTAGATTTGTGTTTGGAACATAGATTAACATGAAATTTTAATGGACGATTTTAATTTAAATTACATTAAAACAGGAACTTTGTGTGATAGAAGTAGGATTTATATCAAAAGGGTTAAACAATCTTTAGAGCATAGACTGATAGAATTATTACACCATTGGAGAAAAATCCTAGTCTTTAGTTCTTTCCCTTTAATTTTCTGAGTTCAAATCTTGCTGAGGCCAACTATATTTAGTGTGCTAAAAATAAGTAGCAATCAAGTCCTGGAGTCAATATAATCAACTATTCTATCCATCAATATTAGGAGCCTTATTCATCATATACATTGATTTTCCATGCTCTCATGGCTTGGACAGCTTGACAGTATCTGTTAAAACCAAGGGCCACACTAGGTTCTGTAGTATGTTTTGGCATGGTTTCTATGGCTTGATGCCCTTCCTAACACAACCACTTAATAGAATGTACTGGTTGCTTTTTGCATCGCACCGGCACCAAGTGCTTTTTACATGGCACTGGCACCAGGTGCTTTTTGCATGGCACCGACACCAAGTGTTTTTTGCATGGCACCGGCACCAGGTGCTTTTTGCATGGCACCAGCACCAAGTGCTTTTTACATAGCACCGACGCCAATGCTTCTTATGTGACACCAGCATCCACACCTATGCTTTTTATGTGGCACCTTGATTTTAGTATCCACTGGTTTTTAGATCATGCTATAGAAATTTGATAAGAATAATATTTTTTTCTTTAATTATTTAAAAAAATACTTTTATGAGGAAAATTCACTTTTTGCTTTTTGTCAGAGCCAAATTGTTTCTTTATTTTAACTCCTTGAAGGCTTTCTTTCTAAGCTGTCTCCAAGTTGTTAAATTTTTTTTGTGATTTTTTTTTCCCCCTGAGGACATTTGCCAAGTTAATCAGCTCAAATTACACTGAACTAGTCACAGATATTCACAAAAACCTAATCAACATGAGGTTTTATATGTAATTAACTTTGTTTCAAATCACTTTGTTCAATTTATTTACTTTAATTTGGAAAGTATTATCAAACTCTTAATCACCACATTATTTTACTCAACAAACTTCATAATCTCTCTCTGATTTTACTGTTAGTGAATAAATAGTTCAGTTCATTACTGATAAACAAAATCTATATTAAATTTTTAACCAATCCTAGCACATTGTTAAAAGTGATACTAGTTTACATTGCCCAAGAAATGTTTTATCACTTTCATCTGAAGAAAAATTTCCTTTTTGCTTGGGGTGGTAGTATTGCGAGAATTTCCTTCCACCCCACCCAGTAACATTTTATAAGCTGAGTTGAATGTTTTAGGTATTTCAGATAAATAGGATATCTGAATGAATTATCAGGTGTATAGTGTTTCATTGTCAATATACTAATACAAGCACTCCACTTAACCTGCTTTCTGTAGTAGGGTCACTTGAAGTAGTTTGGGGTGTTCACTTGACAAAATATGTTTAGAAAGGAGACTTTGTTTTGTCAGCAGTCATCATCATCATCATCTAATGTCCTCCTTCCATGCTGGCATGAGTTGGATGGTTTGACAGGAGCTGGCCAGGCAGAAGGCTGCACCGTTCTTCTCTGTCTGTTTTGGCATGGTTTTTACAACTGGATGCCCTTCCTAACACCAACCACTCCACAGAGTGGACTGAGTGCTTTTTACATGGCACCAGCACAGGTGGGGTCAATTTCAGCATAGCTTGATAGATAGGTCATGTAAGTGGCTCATGTGAGCTGTTAAGTCCATGCATGAGTGCTTTAGACTCAGTCCAGATCACATAACCATCCAATATAACATCAAATTTGATGTTAGATGTTCATTATAATTCTGTGTTTATCTTTTGCTCTTTGACATCATTGTTTGAGCCAACAATCAGGCCTGCACTTGTCAGATGGACCTGTAAGAAATAGATAAATCTGTAAATCATATCTTATTTTCTTCAAAAAAGGAAATATACATGCATTGGCACTTGTGTAATTTTGGGGCTCAGCCCTACTGTATGGAACCATGAGCAATTTTCTTCTACTATAATCCCATGCTGAACAAAGCCTCATGAGTGGATTTGTTAGAAGGAAGCTGAAAGAGGCCCATTCTATGTGTGTGTGTGTTTGGGTTTGTTTATGTTCTTGCAATGCAGCAGATCAGAAAAAGAGACTGATGATATATCAGGCTTAAAAAAAATGTACTGGGGTTGATTTGTTTGAATGCAGCCATGGCTGATGCCAGTATTGCATAACCAGCCCATTCAAAAGCACCCTTGAATCGTTGGATGATATGCTGTGCTTCAGAGGACCTGTTGAGTCAAGTGAAATCATAGTCGTGGCCGATCCCCTGCCGCCTGACTAGCACCTGTGCTGGTGGCACGTAATAAGCACCATTCAAGTGTGGGTTGATGCCAGTGCCACCTGACTGGCTCCCTGCACTGGTTGCACATAAAAAGCACCATCTGAACGTGGTTGATGCCAGTGCTACCTGACTGGCTCCCGTACCGGTGGCACGTAAAAAGCACTCACTACACTCTGAGTGGTTGGCATTAGGAAGGGCATCCAGCTGTAGAAACCTTGCTAGATTAGATTGGAACCTGGTGCAGCCTCCTGGCTTCCTAGTCCTCAGTAAAACTGTCCAACCCATGACAGCATGGAAAACAGCATTAAACGATGATGATGATGATGAACCTTTCAAAGTGGTGCCCCCGCATTGACCACAGTCCAATGACTAAAACTGGTAAAAGATAGGATATGTGCTTAAAAAAGGCCAGATGGTTATGGCTGGAACATTTTTGATTATAGGTATGTTCACTCCAGGTTGACCTCACACTAAACAATAACAAACAGTGATGTCATAATAATGGTGGAATATTATGACAGTAATGTCATAATAATAGCAATAAGTGTTTTTAAAACCACTTTAAGTAAGTAGCATGGCTCTTATTACATAAATGTGATGAACATATTTTAGGATTCTTTCTAATCAATTGCAACTGGAAGGCAAATTTACCTCAGTATTCAGGCATGCTGTTTGGTAAGAAGCTTGCTTCCAGCCACATGGATCTGGGTTCAGTCTTACTGCATAGCACCTTGGTAAGTGTCTTCTGCCATGGCCTTGGACCAATCAAAGCCCTGTAAGTGGATTTGGTAGACGGAAACTGAGAGAAGCCCATTGTATATATATATATATATATATATATATATATATATATATGTATGTGTGTGTGTGTGTGTATGTGTGTTTGTATAGGTGTTTGTCCCCCAACACTGCTTGACAACCGGTGTTGGTGTGTTTACATCCCTGTACCAGGCTTAGAGAAAAAAAAAAACTAAGTACTGAGGTTGATTCATTTGACTTAAAAATTCTCCAAGGTGGTACTTCACCGAAACGAGTAAAAAATAAAAAAATTCAGAAAACAGTCAAAACCTCAGTCCTCATGTAAACTAGGTGCTGCAGAACAAATATACATGCTTTAAAGAAATAAAAAGTGTGTAAGAAGGCTCCTTTTTACCAACAGACCTCATCCTCACTTCTCTCTGGTATAAGTGTTATAGAATTTCTGGTCTACTGACAGTAAATAATTGTTTCAGAGCCCCTAATTATTATATTTTTCAGAGTTTTTATTGTTATCTTAGGTGGGGCTGGCGCTAAACAATTGTGGAAGGAAAAGGAGCAGTATGCATTGATAGTAAGGATATAGGTATGTCAGCACTGGAATAGAATTGAAATAGACTTGCTTTCTTAATGGGCTAATAGGAAAAAATAATGGGTATTTTAAATATAATAAAATAACACTACTTCAGATTTTAGAAACAGCAGCATGGATACAGGTCTTGTGTGTGTGTATATAAGGATTCAGGTGAAACAGGCACTTAAATGGTAAGTCATCAGGTTGGGTCAAAATTAAAATGCATACACAGCGACTATAGACGAATACAAATATTGGTACCAAAGTACAGGCAGAAAGATATTTAGATTATGGATACAATTAATTGAACCCTACTGAATACATTACTAGTCCTTGGACTAATCCAGAAATGCACAATGTATTGAATATACAGTCCGTAATATACTTCAGATCATGTGAAGAGCAGTTTCCAAGAGAGGTGAATTATAAATAAATAACAAATGATGAAAAAGTGTCAATTCTTATGGGTGTATATATATATATATATATATATATATATATATATATATATATATATATAAAACCATGAACTATAAACACTTTTCAGCTTATTGAACTTCAGTGTAGGGAAAGCCTACAACCATCTACGCCGATAAACTATTATTGTTCCTGAAAGTTGTTTTTTATAACTACCATGGATTGCTCAAAGCTTACGAACTTCCTACACCTAGATCCTTGGATCTTACAATTCTTACATATATATATATATATATATATATTTCAACAATTGAGGGCAAAATTAATTAATTATTAATCAATATATATATATTCTTTTACTTGTTTCAGTCATTTGACTGTTGCCATGCTGGAGCACCGCCTTTAGTCGAACAAATTGACCCCAAGATTTATTCTTTGTAAACCTAGTACTCATTCTATCGGTTAGTCTTGCCTAAGTCACGAGGATGTAAACACACCAACATCAGTGGCCAAGCGATGGTGGTGGGACAAACACAGACACACAAATACATATATATATTTTATCTTTTTATTTGTTTCTTATTAGACTCTGGCCATGCTGGGGTACCACCTTGAAGGGCTTTTAGTTGAAGGAATCCCCTCCAGTACTTATTTTTTTTTTAAAGTTTGGTACTTATATTATCGGTCTCATTTGTCAAACCACTAAGAAAGCTGTATATGGTTGCTTGACCTTCTAGAAATAACAACCAAATCTCTCTCAATTCTCATGCAGTCATCATAAGAAAGAAAAACATATTGGATAATATTGTTCTCGATATACTATTTGAGTAAGTTGTGGTAGTCACAACTGGACTGCCTAATCATAGGCCTACTCGAAGCTGTTCTTGTGTCAAAACCACAACCATGTGTTTTACTAATGGAGCTAAAATATTTAGGATGCAGTTATAAAATATTTCCTGATTTTCTCTGCATTTAGCTTATATAATTTAATTTTTGTTTCTTTGTCATTTACATTAAATGTACTTCCTCTCTGAAGAGCTTAAACATTATGGACACTGGCAATGAACAACCTTGTTCATATGACAATGAAGCTCACTTACAGCCATCATTTGATGTCTAGACAAGGGTTTACACACATATGTGCAGCCCCACACCCCACACCACAGGCTTCTTTCCAGTTTCCATCTACCAAAGTTTTCCACGAGGATTTGGTGAGCCTGTGGCTATAGTAGAGGACGCTTGCCCAAGGTGCCATGCTGTGAGACTGAGCCCAAGACCACATAGCTGGGAAGAAACCCCTACCTCTTGTTTTATGTAGCCCCAGGTCAGCCTTAAAGGAATTTCAGCTGTGACTATTTCATTTTTGCCCTAGGACACAACACATCGCCCAGAATTGAACTGATGACCTTGCAATCATCAGCTGAATATCCTAACCACTAAGCCACTCAATTTCACATATCATTATCCTCGTTTAACGTCTGCTTTCCATGCTGGCATGGTTTGTTGCATCTATTTAAAAAAAAAAGTTTTAAAAATCTCTAAAAATAAAGGTGTGAATTTATCTAATGTTTTAGTTTAATTAGTTTTTAGGGTGCTTGTTAGATTATAAACCTCAGAAGCATTTGTTTTTTTATACATAGTTTTTTTTTAGTATATATAGAATGTCTGCATAGCTCCATTTCCTAATACATTTTGTTGGTTGGGCCTTTGTTGCTCCAAAATAGTAATTCATAAATATAGCAACCAGGCTTAATTTTGTTTTAGAAATCATCTATAATTACTGTTTTCCTTGTCTGTTTAATTAATCTTATTGTAAAATAAACAAGCTAGATCCGTTTGCTTTTCAATATTATTTTACATTGGGATGATTTACTCATTAGATCATGATTTTGTAAAGCTTGATGCATTAAAACATGCCTCCACCCTCACCTCCTGAGGTGCTACACAGTCTGGTTCAGTTCCAATGTGTGGTGCCTTCAGCAAGTGTCTTTTACTATAGCCCCAGGCTGACCAATGCTTTGTAAGTGAATTTGGTAGATGGAAACTGTGTGAAAGCCTGTCATATGTTTGTGTTCATGTTTGACAACTGGTGTTGGTCTTTTTTTTTCTCTGTAACTTAGCGGTTTACCAAAAGCAACCAATAGAATAAGTACCGAGGTCAATTGAGTTGACTAAACCCTTCAAGGTGTTGCCCCAGTATGGCCACAGTCCAATGACTGAAAGAAGCAAAAGGTATAATTACTGTTCTTCATGCCTGTATTGTAAAATAAAATTAATTCCAGATCTGCATATCTATTTCAATATTATATTATAATGGGGTTAATTTACCCATTAGAGTGTGATTGTAATTAGCTTGTCTCATTAAAATCTGTATCCATCCTCTTCCTACATACACACAATGACATCTTTAACCCTTTGATATGAGAATCTTGGAGCAAAAGTCCAACCAATGACCTTTAATTAATATTAAGCAATCGAGATTAGAAACTCCTAAATAAGTAACTAAATGGTTGTTTGAACTTCTAATAATCCTTTCTGCTATAAGCACAAGGCCCGAAATTTTGGGAGAGCAGAGTAATCGATAACATTGACCCTAGGTGCTCAACATATACTTATTTTATCAATCCTGAAAGGATGAAAAGCAAAGTTGACCTTGGTGGAATTTGAACTCTGAATTATAAAGATTGATGAAATGCTTCTAAGCAGATAAGCAAATGCCCGAGGTGGAGGAGTTGATTATAACTGGAATGATTTTGATTATAAGTCTCTTCACTGGCTGTCTTGGGACTAAACATCATCATCTTTGTTGTAGTATGTGTTGAGTTACATCGCTGATTACTCTGTCTTTTTTTTCTCTCACCCTTTTCAAGTCTAACCAGGCTCATGGGCCTCGTTTCCCGGTTTGTATGTCCCCCCCCCAGGTGGACAGGATGCCAGTCCATCACAGCGTTACTCAAGAAACAGGAAGAAAGAGTGAGAGAAAGTTGGGGCGAAAGAGTACAACAGGGGTTGCCACCCCCACCCCCCCTGCTGGAGCCTCATGGAACTTTAGGTGTTTTCGCTCAACGCCCGGTCTGGGAATCGAAACTGTGATCCTCCGACTGCGAGTCCACTACCCTAACCACTGGGCCATTGCGCCTCCAATTACTCTGTTAATGCAAGTTATTTAATTTGCATTAGTCACCTCTCTTGTCACTTTTAACCTTTTTCATTTCCACACTGATGACACTACTCTTCTCCATCACTTTCCACACACTATTTCATCCACTTGCAACCTCCAATACCTTTAATGTGGTCTGCACATTTACTCCGAATCAAGACCATCAATATCTCCTGCTGTAGGACCCTATTCAACAACACTTAAACTCACATGCTACACATCTTAATAAAACATGCTCTTTGATATATTTCCTTAACCTGAAAAAAATGCAGCTCAGATTATCTTGCGTGATACAAAAACTATGTGTAATATCCTTTTTATAAAGAAAATATTTCATCATGAATGCCCTGAATGTTTTAAATATATATAGAAATTATTTCCTGTTCAAGCAATTTTTCTCTGGTTCGGTGTAGTGTATATCTGTTAAGGCAAAGTTAACTACTTCTATGTCTGTCAATGAATATGTACTGATATTTGTCACTCTTAACTGGACTCATAGCTACTGATATTAAACAAGTTAGGACTCCTTCCTTTCTGCAAGGTAATCAATATGATTGGTTCATCAATTTTAATTTTATTTTTTACATTTAAAATATTTTTCTTTATCATTACAAAATTAAACAGATTCAACAACTGAATTTCTTTTTAATAAATTAGATGAATATGAAATAAATTTTAATGAAATATCTGGGTAGGATTTTTTGAAAATAGTTAAGAGATAAATCACCCCTCTTCTATTCTGCCTGACAACCAGTCCAATCAAATTGGTGCTTGTGTTTTTAATTGGTGCTAACCATTTACAAAAGCATTTAATTCTATGTTAAAACTTTGTTCACATATCTGGGATGGTATTAGTGTTATTACTACTACTGTTATCACACACACCCAAACACACCTCCCTGAGCCACTGAAGGAACCTTTGTATGGTCATTCAACTTGCTAGAAATAACAACCAAATCTCATTAAATCACATTACATCCTGCTGCCTTAAAAAAGGAGAGATATATTGGATAAAATGAGATGGCTACTGTGTTGTTGAGGGCAAATAAAAGGCCATGGTTACCGATCCTCTTTTTTAACTTTTCTTTTTTTGAGTTTACTACTTATTCTGTCGACCTTTTTTTTGCTGAACTTTTAAGATACTGGGATGTAAACAAACCAACACTGCTTGTCAAATGGTGAGTGGGGACAAACACAGGCACATACAGATATATATATATTTATATATGACAAGTTGTTTCTTTCAGTTTCCATCTATCAAATCTACTCACAAGGCTTTGGTCAGTCTAGGGCTATAGTAGAAGCCAGTAGCTCAAGGTGCCTCACAGTGTGTCTGAATCCAAGGTCACATGGTTAGGAAGCAAGCTTCTTACACTGCTATGGGGCTTGAGGCTGTTCCCTGATTCATTAAATCCTGTCAAACTGTCCAACCCATGTTAGCATAGAAAACGGATGTTAAATAATGATGATGAGCGTGGTGGTGGTGCATGTGCAGGTATGGCTGTAGGTACAGATGTGACTCTGTGGTATGATGTTTGCTTCCCAAACACATAGTTCCAGGTTCAGTTCTGCGTGGTGCCAGTGTTGTTCTTTTCCAATTATTCTGCAAGAATATATTTGGCTATGGGGAAAATATTACCTCACTTGGAAACAGGTGAGGGTTGGCAACAGGAAGGGCATCTGGCCACAGAAAATCTGTCTTGATAAACACTAGCTAACCCATGCAAGCATGAATAAGTGGACATTGGAATGATGATGATATGTGTGAGTGTTTATGTGAAGTTATTGATAAAAGGGTCACCCAGTATTTTTGCATAGTATTCATATATATTAATTTTTATGAAGAAAATGATGGCTTTCAGTTTACCAGTCATCATCAATCAGATGATGGCCGGTAACCTGAAATTTTGAAGTTACTATCAACCTTTTCGCTCACACACAACTGAATATGTTATTGGGAAGTTTTAAAATTTTCAAAAGAAGTCAATGTCTTCAATTCCAGAAGACACTTAAAGGGTACCACGCAAATTTTAGATAAGAAACTTAACAAAAACCCGACATGAAATTCTATCTCCCAAGATACCATATATCTGTTAACTTATGATAAGGTCATATTTTCTCTTTCTTGAAATCAAACCAAGATTTGAGGAAAACTTCATGTTTATTCACATCCTCTTCCCACTTTTCATGATTTGTGACTGACATAGGTTTAGTAGATATTTGGTTTAATTAATCAATTTTAGATTGGTTAAATGATATTCGCTGTTAGCATTTTTTGCTATAAGCTCCAGTTACTAGACTAAATATTTAACTACATATAAAAATTAATAGTTTTTGCTATTATTGGTGAACTACCTTAAAACTGAGCAGATGTATATGTGGAACTCTAGAAAGGAACTGATACTGTTTGGCATATTTGAAGTTAAAGATAAGATAAAGGGAGGTTGCCCTGCATATAGTCTAACTTGTAAGAAATTTGCGAGATGGAATGGCTGTGTTGTCTAATATCAAACCTACTTAGCAACCAGGGTTTTCAGTTCGCAAAAACATACTTCTGGGCATCCAATAGGCAGCTAAACAACTCCATTCATGATGTTTACATTTCACAACTGAAATTTTTAGAATGATATCAAATTATGCATTTAATAGACATAAGTACCTATATAAGAGAGAAGAGAACAATCCCATGGAAGGAATCTAAACCATGTATTGGTGATGTATGATGAATACATCATAGTTCTTTATGTTTTAATGATAATTCTTTCTTTTTTTTATGATTGATACATAATATCAAAACAGATCAAGATTTATTTCTTCCTACCTGATGCAAAAATGAAAGCAATATTAGTTTTTATAGTTCTATATTTAAGAGATGAAGAATTATGTACATTATTTATATTTGACGGATATTTGTCCTCATCTTCTTTGTTGATATACCCTCCAGCCTTCATCAGGTGTCTTGGGGAAATTTCAAACCTGGGTTCTCATTCCTAAGGTATTTTTTGATATTATTATTATTATTATTCAGGTCACTTAACCACTATGGTGTAGTGGTTAAGAGTGCAGGCTACTAACCCCAAGATTCTAAGTTCGATTCCAGGCAGTGACCTGAATAATAATAATAATGATGATATCGAAAAATACCTTAGGAATGAGAACCCAGGTTTGAAATTTCCCCAAGACACCTGATGAAGGCTGGAGGGTATATCAGCCAAAACGTTGTGTTAACAACAAAGAAGATGAGGACAAATGTCCGTCGAACGTAAATAATATAAATAATGAATATTAGTCTTTGTTCTTGTTTTCCTCGCTACATAGTTATTTCTAGTTGACTTTTTAATGCTCCTTGCATTAGATATGTACACTAACATAACTATTGCCATTTCATATATAGATGCCATCTCTAAGTTATTTATTCTCAAAACAATTGTATTTCACTGCACCAAACAGTATACCATCCTATACATTTACATAGTAGTTCTTCTATTACTACTTCAGCATATATGGTGAAAACTATGGTTTGCTCATGAGATCTGTGTGAACAACCATGTTACACGTCAGTAAAACATGGGCTGTGACTGCAGAGGAGGTAGGAAGGCACGAAAAAATGAAGCTAGTATGCTTTGCTGGATGTGCAATGTCAGTGTGTATTATATGACAGAGTGTAAGCATCTTGAGAGAAAAGTTGGGATAAGAGGTATCAGATGTGGTGTGCAAGAGAGATGACTGTACTGGTATGGTCATGTGATGCATATTGACAAGGACAGCTGTGTAAAGAAGTGCCAGTCCTGAACTGTGGAGATAACCTGTGTAAGTGGCAGACCCAGAAAGACATGGGTTTCAGGGAGGCAATGGCAAGTGATCAAGACCCTTGGTGATTTGCTGTGCTTGAGAAGACTCGTCAAACCTAGTGAAGATGTAGTTTTGACTGGTGCTGGTGACATGTAAAAGGTACCCATTAAACTCTTGGAGTGGTTGGCATTAGGAAGGGCATCCAGCTGTAGAAATCATGCCAAACCAGGTTATCAGTTCTAGTCAAACTGTCTAACCCATGAACCCATACCAGCATGGAAAATTGACACTTAATGATGATGGTGTGCGTGTGTGTGTGTATATATATATATAACCTCTTCGTATTCTTCTTCAAATGATGTGTTAAAGGATTTCTTTGTCTTATTAATATTTGGATTATATTTACATATATATATATCATCATCGTTTAACGTGATGATATATATATATGTAAATATAATCCAAATATTAATAAGACAAAGAAATCCTTTAACACATCATTTGAAGAAGAATACGAAGAGGTTATATATATATATACACACACACGCACACCATCATCATTAAGTGTCAATTTTCCATGCTGGTATGGCTTCATGGGTTAGACAGTTTGACTAGAACTGATAACCTAGTTTGGCATGATTTCTACAGCTGGATGCCCTTCCTAATGCCAACCACTCCAATATATATATATATATGCACACTCACATATATATTTATGTATATCATCATTTAGTGTCCATTTTACTTGCTGGCATGGGTTGAATGGTTGGTTTGACTGAAAACTGGTACACTGGCGGGGCTGCACCAGGTTCTGATTTGAGTTGACAAGGGTTCTACGGTTGGATACCCTTCCTAACGTCAATCACTCTGAGAGTGTAGTGGATGATTTTTATGTACCACTGGCATGGGTTCCATTGACCTGACACTGACATTGGCCATAACTATGGTCTCACTTGGCTTGACAGGTCTACACAAGCATGGTGTATCTCAAGTCACTTGTCACTGCCTCCATGGGGCCCAAAATTTGAAACCATTATAGTTATGATAATACACATGCCATACAAATTGATATAAAGGCTTACATATGACAAGTGCCGAACATAAGTGGATTATGTTTGCTTTAAATCAGGGATTCTCAACCATTTTTTAGCTGTGGGCCCCTTTTTATTACTATTTTATTCTGGTGGACCCCCACAGTTATTCGATGTTTAAAATCTATTTTTATAGAAATTTCTTTTGAATTCCTATTTTGTTATTCACGCATTAACTCATGTAGGTTGAACTGTAAAATGTTAGAGAAAGAAATTCAGCTGTTTCTTGCAATATATATTCCAATACCTACATCTAAAGTAAAAATTTTTCAGGTACCTTAAAATACTATTGTAGATCCCCATTTTCACTATTTTGCTTGTGTCACCCTCAAAAATCTTATATGGATCCCAAGGGACCATATAGACCCCCATTTAAGAACCACTGTTTTAAATCATATAAACATTACTTTTTTCTTTTATTACTATGTTCCAACTTAAGAACAAGTGACTCATCGCTGAATGGGTTTTATATCCTTATACTTGATGAAGACCCTGAAATACTTAACATCTTTTGTGTGTAAAATGTAAATGAGATCTACTTCCAACATCTTGAAACTGCTAAAAGTATATTATCTACTGCCAGCTGTGAATCAGCATCTTAACTTGACTGACAATTATAATGTTAGTGACAGGCATGCATATATATAATTAATTTTAGTTGGCCTAAAACATTAATGAGATCTGTTAGCACATGAAAAGACTGTCACATGTGATCTTTTTTTTTTTTGCTATGAAAGGGCAGCGTATATATTTTGGTTTTCTATTATTACTATGTTAGTAGTAACTGTATCTATTTTGGTCATTATATATCTATGATCTTTATCAATTTGTTTTTCTCCTATTTCATGTTATCTGACAGTGTGAACTACATAAAAGAAAATGCAAGTTTTCTGCTTTATGTTTATACATCTCGTCTAAGTAAAGTAGCTTATTCATAAATGTTGATTATAATTAGGTTAGAAATAATACAATTAAAATGGTATACTGAGAAAATATCAAACAAATTCTGAAGTTACATTGGTATAACCATCATCATCATCATCGTTTAATGTCTGCTTTCCATGCTAGCTTGAGTTGGATGATTTGACTGAGGTCTGGCGAACTAGATGGCTGCACCAGACTCCAATCTGATCTGGCAGAGTTTCTACAGCTGGATGCCCTTCCTAATGCCAACCACTCCAAGAATGTAGTGGGTGCTTTTATGTGTCACTGGCACAAGGGCCAGTCAGGTGGTACTAAATAAATAAATAAATAAAATAGGAAATTCAAAGACTCCTTGATAAAATAAGGATGTGCAAGTATTCAGTGAATGACTGTTAATTTTCCAGTTTAAAGTACAAATTACCTTTTAAAATTAACTTATAAATGGCTGGGGTCATTTACATTGTCTCCAGTGCTTAATTTAAACTTGTTTTTTCAACCCTGAAAGGATGAAAAGCTAAGTCATTCTCAGCTGAATTTGAACTTAGTACATCAAGAAGAAATTGTCACTAAGCATTTTGTCTGGTGTGATAATGATTCTGCTGGTTTGCTGTATTAATTGACATTAATAATAAAGAGACATACGTGATGTCAAAGTTGATTTTTTTTACTGTTTTATTTTCTTTTGGTTGAATCTTTTTTCAGCATTAAGAAATATTTTGTTTATTTTGTTATTTCATTATTTTACATATATTATTTACTGTTCTTTCAAAAAAGAGAGTGCTTCCTATTTTATTGTACTTTGTATTCTCCATAAGAAAATATGCTGTGTGTATATATGTATATATATATATACACACATGCACGCACATTCTCCTGCGCAATATTTCTATGGGGGTGTCAGTTTTGGATCCTCTTTATAAGCCTGTATGGGTGGGTGGGATTTGAGGACTATGAGAGCAAACTCATGGGCTACCACAGGCAGCACACACTCTATCTATGTCACTGTTTTCTATGTGATATATAGTGATAAACTCTGCCAGATTTACTTGCCCTTAATATGTTAGAGTTAGTCTAACATGTTAAGGACAAAGCCTTGTGAGTGGATTTGATAGATGGAAATTGAAAGAAGCCCATCGTGTGTGTGTATGTATGTATATATATATATATATATATAGTTTAGAAATGTGTGTGTGTATGTGTCTGTTCCCCCATCCCCCTCAACATCGCTTGACAACCAATGCTGGTGTGTTTACATCCCTGTAACTTAACGGTTCAGCAGAAGGGACTGGTAGAATAAGTACTAAGCTTACAAAGAAAGAATAAGTCCTGGGGTCGATTTGCATGACTAAAGGAGGTGGTGCTCCAGCATGGGTGCAGTCAAATGACTGAAACGAGTAAAAGAATAAAAGACTCAATAAAGAGTAATAATCCTTTTAATAGGAATATGTGTTGTGGTATTCATACATTCCCCATGGGAATGAGTACCAGAAGGGAAGAGAAGTACACCTCCTTTAAATGAAAACCATAACTTGACATACTGACTGACTTGATTTATCTAGAAATAACTCTGTTGACTGACACTCAGTGACAAAGGCAGAATATTCACTAGAAAATTTCTCATGTACATCTTGAATATTCATAGTTCGTTCATGTTCATGAATAAATTATGGTTTGTTTTACATTGAAGAATCATTATTAAAATAAGTTCAATGGGAAAGAAAAACATTTGCTGTTTTATTGAGTCAGTGAGTGGGAACTTATTCACTACAGTACTTTGATTGTGATGTCACAACATGCTTGAATATCTTTTTAGCGTGGCTCCTGTGAATATTTGCATACAATTTTTATTTACCTACCCATCTCTTCTGTGGCTACATGCAAATATATCCGCTATTTATACTGACTACTGTAAAAAAAATATTGGAAAACAAACTCTATATTGTGGTTTGACCTGCTAGAAATAACTGTCAAATTTTCCTTAACCCTTTAGCATTCACATTATTCAGTCAAAAATACTTATTTATTCACTTTTTGTATTAACCATGCATTATCTCATAATTTCAAGATTTCGATGATGTGATTGTTTTTTTGTTTTAGATTGACATTGCAGGGTAGGTGTGAGAAGCCAGAAACATCCATTATGGATATAAAACAATAGAATATTTGGGTTGGATATGGCTGATTTAAACACTTTGTTAAATCACATAAGCCAGGACCATATTAGGTAATGTCCTATATAACCTTAAAATGTCAGGATAGTTGTGGGTGGAATTCTGTGATCACAGGTCTAGTTCTACTCAATGACGTTTAAACTAGAGTTAAACAGCAACAAGAAGTACAAGAGTAAACTGAAGCTAGACATGTAAAACAAGCTTATCTAATGCTAGCAAACCTACTCCCATACATCAATAAATGTGTCAAACACGTACATGATTATTTCATAGTATTGGTATGGAGTGTGTTTCTTTAATATTCCATGACGAAATGTATTATATGGGACATTTATAGATGTTGAGCATAGGATAATAGAAAACATTGTTTTTTAATGGCATTGCCAAAAGTCTTCAATGAAAAGATACTAAAATTGAGTGAATGCCATACAAAGCTTATGACTAATATTTTAATATAGTATATATATATATAGGTGTGTGTGTGGGTGATGCATATCCATATATGTATGTAGATATGAGTTTATTCACATATAAATATTTAAGTATTTATTTCTTTATTGCTCAATTGGTGGCTAAACATAGAGGAGACAAACAAAAACGGACAAAGGGATTAAGTCAATTACATTGACCCCCAGTCTGTAACTGGTACTTATTTAATTGACTCCAAAAGGATGAAAGGCAAAATCAATCTTTACAAAATTTGAACTGAGAACGTAACAGCAGACAAAATGCCGCAAAACATTTCACCTAGGATGCTAACGATTCTGCCAGCTTGCCACCCTATTTAAGTATTGGTTATGTTCCTATTAGTTAACCTTTGAAGCATGTTCACTGCCTATGGCTACCTGATGTCATCCATGGTATTTACACAATTGTTGCTGGATCTACCTCGGGGATTCTTCAATATTCAATGAGTATATTCCATTTTCCATCTGTATAATTTGTTTTCAAGCATGGCTGTGTGGCAAGAAGCTTGCTTCCTAACCACATTGTTCTGGGTTCAGTCTCACTGCATGGCATCTTGTGCATGTGTCTTCTACTATAGCCTTGGGTCAACCCAAGCCTTGTGAGTGTATTTGGTAGATGGAAACTGAAAAAGCCCATTGTGTGTGTTTATGTCTGTTTGTCCGCCTCTACCACTTGACTACCTGTGCTGGTGTGTTTACATCCCTATAACTTAGTCTTTCAGTAAGGAGACCAATAAAATATGCACCAGGTTTTTAAAAAAAATCATCCTGAGATTGATTTGCTGGGCTAAAACCCTTCAAGGCAGTGCCCCAGCATGGTCACAGTCGAATGACCGAAACAAGTACAAGATAAATGATTGTCCCACCCATGCCAGCATGGAAGGCAGATGTTAAATGATGATATATATATATATATATATATATATATTATATTGTTGATGTTATAAGAACTATATTAACCTTTGAGAAAGTATGAAATAATTCTTTTTTGGAATAGTGTATCTTGAAGCACACATAAAGCTGTATATAATGGTATGTAAATATTGAGGTGAAAAGCCCTTTTGGATAGAAAAACTTGAAGGTTGCTTGGCAGGGCTTGAACCTTCATCTGTAGAAATGATGATCTTCAAACACCTCCTTAATCTTGGTTACCTATTCAACATTGGTGTTGCAGGAAGAGTGTTTGATGTCTTTCTCAACTGTGTACCTCATGTAGTAACCCATGAGGTTACAATCAAGGGAATTGGGAGGCCAGAAATTAGAACTGATGAAGTTGTAGAAATTCTCTGACAACCTCTTCTGACTTTTTCCAGAGGTATGGCAAGAAGCTTAATCCTGCTGCCACACATTTCGCCTTCCAGCTGCAACTCTCTCCTGCTAGAGTTTGACCATAGTCTCCAGCAGCCTCACATAGCCATCTGAATTGAGCCTGTTCAAAGGCTCCGTTCAAAGATGTGGGTCAGTATGACATCACCTTCACTGGAGACACACCCAAAGATTGTCACAGTTTGGGGGAACTTGATTTTCATGATGATTGTGTCATGTATTACAGCCTTTATAGGATTCACAGAACATTGAGCAGCAACAGCAGTGGGGAGCAATGGCCCAGTGGTTAGGGCAGTGGACTCGCGGTCGGAGGATCGTGGTTTCGATTCCCAGACAGGGCGTTGTGTGTGTTTATTGAGAGAAAACACCTAAAGCTCCAAGAGGCTCTGGCAGGGGTGGGTGGGTGGCGACCCCTGTTGTACTCTTTCGCTCCAACTTTCTCTCACTCTTTCTTCCTGTTTCTTGTCCCCGACTTCTTACGCAACCGCTGAGCCTGGATGCGCATTCATCCATCCGTCGATGCTCTCGGTGTCGGGGGTTGACCTGCTCTCTCTTCTGCGGGTCTTACGAATAACAAAGGACCACATTTCGGACTTCTCCCACTACAGATTATCCTGAGGCGCAATCTGGGACGAAGACCGCTTTGCTCAACAAACAAACAAACAAACAAACAAACAAAGCAGCAACAGCAGCAGTTGTGATGTTGGTATTTTGATACCCAGTGTGAATCATCAACATACAGCTAACTCTCTTCCAATATTCAGATCACTTCTAAACCTCCATGTCAGCTAATTTTTTTTTCAACTACAACTATAAAATCTTTATGCTTTCCATTGCCCTTGACTATTCACCAATACATGAAGCTGTTCCTGAAAAAAGAAGTTATAAAAAAAATCTACAAATTTAGCCTGAATGCCCTGTTTGTATTATATATATATATATATATATATATATTATATATATATATATGTGTGTGTGTGTGTGTGTGTGTGACTTCATTTCATGTTCCTATCTACTCAACTGTAAATGACTACCAGCCTAGTGCTGGTGCAGCTCTCCCTCTCCCTTCAGCTACTACATCCTCAGTATTTTGCTACTTCAAGGGTGGGAAGGCTGAGAGGTTGTCTGCTTATAACTATGTAGGCATCAAAAGCAATTAGCAACAGTGTGATACAAGCTACCATGTCATGCTTGCTTGCAAGTGACAGCTAAGCATTTATATATATATGCCCATTAGTATGCATATATACATTTGTGTACATACATAAATGTGTGTGTGTGTGTGCATATATATATATATATATGTATATATGTATATATGGTGACCGGTAAATTCCACCTGGTAATTTTCACCATAGGTAAATTCCACCATGGTAAATTTCACCACAGGTGAAATTATTAATATTATTATCATCATCGTCATCATAATTATTATATTATATGGGTTAGGATATTATGGAAATAAAAGAAGAATGCATAAAAAATAATATTAATGTCAGTGAATACAAAAAAAAAAAACAAAGGAAAAAAAATAATTAAGGAACAATCACACGGTGAATTATGGGTGTGTGCTAAAATTTAATCTTTTTCTTTCTTTATCCCAAATGACATTATTTTTAAATTTTGTGATGAGTTTTTTCATAGATTCTTGCATGATGGGAGAGCATTAAAGTGTTTGTCTCAGTTCAAGTAGATTATAAAGATTATTTTCTGCCTCACCTTCAAACTCTCTCTCTCAAGACTGAGAGACAGACAGATTAAATAACAGGTATTGACCCACAGTCTAGAGAAACTGACCACGGTGATTATTAGTGGGAGCAGCTTATATAAGTCTGTCCATGGGTGGAATATACCGTGGTGGAATTTACTTATGGTGAAATTTATCTGGTGGAATTTACCTAGAACCTTACACACATATATATATATATATATATATATATATATATATACACACACACACACACACACACACACACACACACACACACACACACATATATATACACATATATTTTATTTTTGGCATACTACTTGCTGTGCACACTTTTTTTGTATGCATGTGTTTACATGTTGTCCATCTCTTATTCCCCTCGTTTCATTTGTACTTTTTCACCCATATATTGGTATGCATATGTGTGTGTATTTGCAAATCTACATATGTTTATGATTATATGTATGCCTATGTATGTGAGTGTGTGTGTGTATGTATATATATGTATATAGTCATTCATTTGGTTCTCATTGTGCCTTGTGGCTCTTGAGATGACAGCAAGATCATTCCACCTTCTAACACTGACTGAAAGCCTCCTTGACAGCTTGTCCCATTGTGAACCCTCTGCTTTTAAGATCTTTTGTTATTGTTCTCTGCCATGTTTCCTTTGGTCAGCCAAGTCTTTTTTTTACTTTGTGGAACCCATTGCAAAGTAATCCCAACAACTGAGCTCAGTTTATAGCAGCAAACTCAACCCAGCCATTTCCATCTCCTTGCTTCAATAGTTTCTCTTATTGGTTCCACTTTACCCTTGGTGTGTAGTTGGCTATTCAAGATCATATTCAACCAGTAGACCTTTGAAATTTTTCATAAACATTTATTTTGAAACACCTCCAATTTCTTTTTAGTACTTTTGGTTGTTTTCCAACATTCGGATCCGTAGAGGAGGATGTTAAAAGTATGTTGCTTTTGTAAAATCGTATTTTAGGGCTTTGCTGAGTATTGATGATTAGCATATTGAGTTTTAATATACCGAATGATTGGTTGGTTTTGCTGATTCTTGTATTTGTTTCATGAATGCAGTTTCCCACCATTGTTATTTTGGTGCCTAGATAGTTAAATTCTTTAATATTTGCGATTGACTGGTCAATCAAAAATCACATGGTCAGCATCTATTACATTTTTGCAAAGAGTGTACGTTTTCTTCTTGTTGATTTTCAGACTTGTGGTGTTGGCTACTTGTCCTAAGTCTTTCAGATTTGTCTTGTAATTCTTGAGGCATGTATGAGAACAAACAAATATCATCTGCATAATCTAAATCTTCTACTTGTTGTGTGCCATTCTGTACCTCGTTCATATTCTTCTGTCATATATGAAATGTATATATATGCATAAGGGTAGTACAATTTTACATTGTATAATTGACCTATCCACCTGTTTTATTGTGAAGGGTTGGAAGCTTTTATAATGACATCACAGTTAGTCCTCCAGCCTGACATGTCTGTAGGTGAAATGTTTGTTCAAGATTTTTATAAGTTTTTTTTGTCTTTCAACTGCATTCCTCAGTTTTTGTTTTTTTCATTTTTTGTTCCTCCCTCTCTCTTTCTCCTGCTCTCTTTCTTTCTCTCCCTATCTCTTTCTCTCCCTCTCCTTTCTCCCCCTATCTCTTTCTCCCCCTCTCTTTCTTTCTCTCCCTCTCCTTTCTCTCCCTCTCTCTTTCTCTCCCTCTCTCTTTCTCTCCCTCTCTCCCTGCTGGTGAAAGTTGTCACCTCACTAAGAGATTTTCCACAATGTCATCCTAATGTTATGGCTACATATCCTCTCCATTACTAATCTTCAGAATGTGTTCATAAGTGAAGGGCTTTCAGATTAAGTGCCAGTTAAAATAGGATCATGCTTCCCTTCCAAAAGCTAGAAATTTCATGAATAACACAAGTTTGTTGTTTGTCCCCCAACAATGCTTGACAATTAGTGATGGTTTGATTATGTCTCCATACCTTAGCGGTTCAGCAAAAGTGACTGATAGAATAAGGGTCATTTAAAATAAATACTGGGATCAATTTGTGTGATTAAACCTTTAAGGCGGTTCACTGCCTGGCTGCAGTCCAAAGATGGAAATAAATAAAAGATAAAAAAAAAATTGGTTAGGATTTTGCTAAGTTTTGAGTTGTTATATAATCTGATATTTCATATTGATAAAAACAGTGAAAAATGTTTCAGAAACCTCTATTGAAGCAAGGACTGTTGAAATTGAAACTCAAACTGAAATTCAATTCAGTATAAAAAAACACTTGTTTTTCATTTGGATTTTAGTTTTAATTGAATTTAAAATTTGGTTAAATTTAATTTTACAAATAGCACTCTGTATATAATACTTAATGTAGATATACTGTAGAAGTCACAGAACTGCAGTATTAGTCTCAAGAAAGCATCTTGTATAAATGCGTTTTGTTGTTTTCTATAATATACCCATGTTAAGTAAGATATACAGAATTCTATTTTGAACTAATACTACTTCCATCACAAATCATGAATTTTTACAGATATTTTCATTACCAATTTCTCTCCATTTTGATGGAGGAAAACTTCTTCATTATCAAACACAAATTTTGTGAAAGATAAATAAATAAATAAAAATTCTTGAATAAAATAAAATCATGGTATTTTTTTATTTTGAACATGTTTTTATGTATATCTTGAGACTAACATAGATTCTATCCAGAGTCTGTAGTTTAAGAAGGTTATTGGTGCACTGTGAGAGATAAAACCTCCTTTTTCTGTTTTTCCCAGTCATCAACCAACCAGGTACAAAGTAATCTAATAATGATATTGAGTCACTTTTCATATAGTGCTTGAACAAACAGATGATGATGATGATCATCATCATCATCATTTAACTCTTTTAAAATGGTTGACATAAATTTACGTACACAATGTATATGCTTTAAATTGGTCAATGTAATTAAATGCCGCCTTACTTAGAACCTGTTAGCTGAGTTAGTACTGCTCCATCTGCCAACTGATAGGTTGATTAAATGTTTCATGTAAATATTTGCAACCCCGATAGGCTGGTTCTGCCACTCCAGCTCTGTCAACTTCATCATCGTGTCCTGTTTCATCGAATTTATGGTTGTCATTTCTACCGCTCCAACTCCATCAACTTTGTCATTGTGTCCTGTTTTGTCAAATTTATGGTCGTTGTGTGAAGCTCCACCACTTCACCAGTTGTTTCTTTTGGCTTGGACGATGATTCGAAGAGTGAGTATTTTCCTAGTTCATAATCAGATGATTCCTATAGTAATGATAATATTTCGATGAATCAAAGGTACAGAAGGGCAGCAGTGAATGGCCCTGGACAACAGAATGTTGTGTGATGAACGAGAGACAGTTCCGTCCGATGGCATGGGTTTACTGGTACGCCTGGCATAAAGGCAAACCTTGAACATGGAAGTTCGCCAATGGAAATCTTCTATGAGTTTTTGATGGATGAAATGTTCCAATATATAGCGAAAGAAACGAATGACTATACTGAAAACCATCCCCTGCATGTCAGACCTGGGCATGGCATTGATTGGTTTCCAACCATAGGGAACAAAATCAAAGTTCCTCTTGCCCTGCTGATACTGATGGACATTGTGAAGAAACTGACCCTGGTGTCATATTGGAATTGGGATCCAGCCATGTTGACACCTTTCTTTCTGGAAGTGATGCTATGTGATTGATTTTTGGTGCTTCTTTGAAATCTACATTTCAACTCAGGTGAGAACCAGGATGACAGGCTGCACAAAATATGTCCTGTCATTAACGAAGTGGCTGAAAATTTCAGAACTGTGCATGTCCGCAAACAGGACATTTGTACAGATGAGTTTGTGAAAATTCAAGTGAAGGCTCTGATTCAAACAATACAACCCGACCAAATGTACCCGCTTTGGAGTCATGATTTATAAAGTATGCCAGTCAAATGGCAGGGCCTGTGGGTACACATAGAATTACAAAGTCTATACTAGTCAGGACAGATTGGATCTTCCAGCATTTACTCTGGTGTCAACTGATATTGATTGTGTTGTTGCTGAATGAAAACTTGTTTGACAAAGGCTACAATATTTATATGGACAACTGGTTTTCCAGTCCAGACCCTTCCTACTGCTGCAGGCGAGGAGAACTAATACCTGTAGGACTGTGAGGATGCACAGGAAAAACATGTTGCCTGATCTTCACAAGATAAAACTTTGAAAGAGGGGAAACAGCGTACTGATGCACCGACATAGGCATTCTCGCTCTAGTGTGGTGTGACAAAAAAAAAATTCCTGCATGTTATCCACAATGCATTCTGCAAGCATGAAGGACACTAGGAAACAAGATGCAGGCAGTAAGGAAACCGAGTGTAGTTATTTCATACAATGAAGTGACGGGTGAGGTTGATCACTCAGATCAGCTGGCGACAACACAAAAATCAGTGAAAAAATTTGTGAAATGGTACAAAAAAATTTTCTTGTACATAGTTATGTGTGTTGTGAACTCACATTTGATTTGGCAGATGCTTGGCGGTGTGGGAGATGGATTGACATTCAGGAACCAGACCTGCCAAAGTACAGAATGCATGGACATCCCCGTGCCAGATGCTCTCCTCACTGCATGGGATGTGGACATTTTCCACAACTGTTCCCCACCCCCACTGCCAAAATGACAAATGCTTTGAAGAGATGCATAATATATAAAGCAAAAGGGAAACATAAGGAAACTAGATATCATTGTTCACAATGTGATTTGTCCCTGTGTGTGGTACCCAGTTTTAAACTCTATCACAGTAAAGTCAATTTTTGAAATCATATGATTGTAAATACATGAAGTTCATCTGACTTGTGCTGTCAAGTGATCTTATTCAGGAATAATACTGCATGAGAATCCTGCACAGGGGTATAGTTTAGATAAATAAACTACTTGCACTAAAGGGGTGATGTAAAAATACGCTGAATGTTGTTTCCCCCTGAGTGCTGATCTCAATTGGCAGGATTACCATTGATGTAAATATACACTGAACCACTGACGTGCACTAATTGTTGATCTCAACCGAGATGATTACCGTCAATGCAACCTAGTTGATAGATAAAAAGAAAACATTGTCATAGAGTTAAAGTCTGGATAGTTTGACTGGAGCTGGTAAACTGGAGAGCTGCACCAGGCTCTAGTCATCTGTTTTGGCTTGGTGTCTACAGCTGGATGCCTTTCCTAATGCCAACCAATCTACAGAGTGTACTGGGCGTCTTTTATGTGTCTCTGGCACTAGTGCCCTTTTATGTGTCATTGACATGGTTGCCTTTTATGTTTTACTAGTACAGATGCCTCTTATAGGCACAGGTGCCTTTTTATGTGTCACTGGCATTGGCCTCTCCAGGTTTGGCTGGTTGTTAGTTTTTCTATGAGAAGCATTTCTACCTTTCCATAGATTTAATTTTTAATTATGCTGGATGCCTACACACCTTTCTCACCTAGTAAGCTGGTTTAGTCTTTTGGCCTGTCAACTGTGTTATTTGGGTTGATTTGTTCGACTAAAGGCAGTATTCTGACATGGCCACAGTCAAATGACTGGAACAAGTAAAAGAATTAAAAAAATATATATAGATATGTATAATATGTAAGGATAAAATCTATATAAGAGTTTATCAAGTAGCTAGTGTGAAAAACCAGTTCAGGAAAAAGTTAATGCAAAATATATAATTTTTCCCTTTAAATAAATAAATACTTTCATTATATTAAGGGCTATTATATAATGAATATATATATATATATATATATATATGTATGTATGTATGTATTCAACTGTAAATGTCTATTTATAAATTTTGTATATAAATTTTGGGGAATGGCTGTAGTAAGACATTACTGAAAATGAAGGTTTAGTAAAAGAAACTACACCATTTAAGTTCATTTTTCCCACTGTCTCCACAGTGGTAATGGTCTTTTTTTATTCTATTTTATTATTTTTTTTCAGTTTATTTTGTTTTTATGCAAAGAAAATAATGACCTCTCCAGTGAGTGTGTATTTATATTGCATTAATGAGGTTAGTCTGGAGTATCACATATCTATTAATGAGACTTTGGTGTCACTCCAGCCATTCCTTTCTGCCACTAACCAGCCCATTTATCAAAAATAGGACATGAACATTGCTAAGAACCTACTCAAATATGTCCAATAGTGCTTTTGATTACCTTCCCAACTTTAAGGCTGTTGATATCAACAATCTCTTGTATGTGTGTTCGTGGTTTCATATCTACTTGTGTTTTTGGTTGCATTCATGTGTATTCTTGTTATTTGTGTGTGTATATCTGCAATTAGTTGTATATTTGTTGCATATCATTGGTAGTGTGTTCGGGTTGTGTGTACTATGTATATAATAGAAGCAATTTGTATATTTATATACATGCATACAGTGTTACTGCATTTAAAAAAAAATTAAATTAAACAATGTTTTCTCAAATAAATTGTTAAGTATTGAGAAAAAGTTTGAAAAGATATATTATTTCATTTTTATTTTTTACTAGAATTAAATTGGCATTAAAGTATTCTTTTCTTTTTCCTACCCAGTCTTAATACTTCAAGCAGGCAAGCCAATGAGGATGCCTCTATGTTGTTCTCTCTCAACAAACTAGAAATAACAACCAAATTTCCTTTAAATCCACACACTACCAGCTTAAAAAAAAATAGAAGTGTATATTAGACACAGACACACGCACATGTATATATATGTATACAAACGAACAGGCAAAAAGTATAGAAAATCATAGTAACGATCTATCACCAGAGGGTTGGTGGCATAGCATAAACAGTCCAATAAATGGTTTCTTTCTCCTTAAGCAAATAGGCTGTGAATTAAGGGAGATTTGGTTGCTATTCCAAGTTATGAATTAAGGGAGAGTTAGTGACTATTCCTCGTACATTAAGAAATCACATTGACATTTTTTGTAGGTTCATTCATATAATATATATCAACTTTGTTTGATATATATTATAGCTTTTTTGAGCTATGATCATAGAAGTTGAAATAAATGTTCTTAGCAAGCTAATGAACCTTGCATTGATTTGCCTTAAGAGTACTGATTTACTGATAAGGAACATTTCAGTGTAAATTGTTCCTGAGCACTGTCACATTACAGTGCATATGACAAGGTACAAATCTCATAACTTCATATAGTTAATGGCCTTTGTAGACTTGGTTACCCACACACACTGTTCAATGCACCTGCTTATAAAACTAGAAATTGCAGCCAAATATTTCTCAGATAATATCCAACTCCTTGCAAATGGGTGGACATTTTGAATAATATAGCTCTGCATATACAAAATGAAAGGGATGGTTACAACTGGAATGTCTTTCATTGTAGAGTTGATAAATGTCAACAGACGTCATGGAAATGCATGAGTTATAATTGTCAGCAGTGAGGGAAAAGTGTAACTTACATCAACGCATGACCAAAAAATAGTGTATGGAATGGTCCAAGATAAAATAGTATAAGGAATGGTCCAAGATAAAATAGTGTAAGGAATGGTCCAAGATAAAACTGGATGAAAGGAAGCAAATTCAATATTCATAAAGTGAGGCAAAACTAAATACTGTTTCACATCTAAACAATTGTTACAGAAACTAGCACTCTGTCAGTAAACTTTAGTATAAGCAATGGCTTATTGTTTCTGCTATTTCCTCCTATTCAACTTTGTTTGTTAACTAAGTCTGAAACTAAAACAAAATGTTTAACCAATTTTAGCAAGCCTCTAACCCAAGCATGGGCAATATTTTTCAAGAAATAGACCACGTGAGACATGGTGCATCATCAGGCAGTATGCTACTAAAAAAATTCAAGTTAAGTTTCCATTGGCATACCATTCAGAAAGTTCTATGGTTCAAAGTTTGTCCATAACTGCTACAGCAGATTGGGTCAATGTCAGTGTCATTGAATGTTTCCTTGCTCTCAAAACTATATTCTCCAGAAGTTTGAAATTTGCACTGCAAACACAAATGAAACACTCTTTAATTTTCCAGTGTTGTAATTGCTTACAGAAAGGAGTTTATCTATTTACAAATATTCTGTTGTGTCTGGGGAGAGTCTTTTTCTTTTTGTGCCTTATAATTTAACACACTCACCGGTAAAATTTCCACTTATTTCTTATTTTTATTCCTTATTTTTATTTTCCTAAAATAGTCTTGAGAGTCAAGACTATTAAAAAGGTTGCAAGATGCAACAAAAATTTTAAGAAAATAAAAATAAGAAATAAGTAGAAATTTTACCGGTGAGTGTGTTAAATTATAAGGCACAAAAAGAAAATGACTCTCCCCAGACACAACAGAATATGCTTCAACACATGAACTCACATAAAGAATCTTGCAAACCAAATCCCAAAACGAAATATTTACAAATAAATATAGTGAAATATAACAAAGTTAACACAGTGCAAGCAAGATGCAAACTAATGCCATCTTAGTCCCTATCTTAACAATGTAGCCAATTCATGTACTTAATTTGTACTCACATAAGTGATGATAAAAAGGCAAAAATCTAAATAGGATTTTAGAAAATAAAAAAGTAAAATGATTACTTTTATAAATTAATTTACATTCAGATTCTTAACAGATAGCAAGTACTGCAATTAACTTGAAGACAATCGTTAAAAATATTTTATCTACGAAGGCTATCTACATCCACCTTTTAGTGATATAATGTGATTGTTTAACTCAGGTCAGCCTTAACCCTGTTAATCTACAATCAAAGATACACCACATTGACCATCATGTTTTTGTACAACATGTTTATTAGTAAGAATTAGGTGCCATTCCAGTCATTCCCTTCCAACATCAACCAACCAACCATTTATCAAAAACAGGATGTGAACATGACTTAGAACCTATTCAAACATATCCCCCAGTTATGTGCTTTTGAATATTTTCGAACTTCTTTTACAGGGCTTAGCAAAACTGAAGGACCATTGCAATAAGTGTGTGAATTTGAGAGGGGAATATGTTGAATAAAATCATAATTAACTGATCTGCCTGTATTTTTTTTTTACCCAAAGCCAGGAACTTTTCAGCACCCCCTCATATATAGCCATTACTGTTCACTCTGATTCTCCTCTAGTTGATGTCAAAGTGACAACTGAGCTACAATGGCAAATGCTACACACACTCACTGAGTCAGGAGAGTAGTGGGAAAGAGCAAAAGAAACAAGTTGCCTACTAGGAATTACGAGCATTTAAAAAATTTGGGGGTGACAAAACATCCCATGTGACTAACGCAGGATTAAGGCAGTTCATATCTACAATCTGTTCTCTCTTTGTGTGTGTGTGTGTGTGTGTGTATATATTTTTATGTATACTTGTGTTTTGCCATGTTCATGAACATGTGTGTGCATGATATGCTCCTTTGTGCATATCATTGCATATGAGTATAACTGCAGTTAGTTGCATATTGTGAGTTGTGCTTTAGGATTGTGAGGAATGAATAGTGTATGCATAACAAGAGACAATTACATACTTTCAAGCAAGCATCAACAGCCAGCCACATTTTATATTTTTTTAATGAAATTAAACATTTTTCCCCTCTCTGATAAACTAGCAACTATTAAGGAAAGAATTTCAAATTATATATTTAGTTCCCTTTTTTTTTGTTTGTTTTTAGTAGAATTAAATTAGCACCAAATAGAAGTATATGACTTTGGTAAATGTTGCTTTCAAGTTTTTGCCAACCACATGGTTTCAGGTTCAGTCCCACTGCATGGCACCTCAGGCAAGTGTCTTCTACTATAGCCTTGGGCCGACCAAAGCCTTGTGAGTGGATTTGATAGACGGAAACTGAAAGAAGCCTGTCGTATACATATATACATATGTGTGCGTGTGTGTGTTTGTATTTGTCCACTCACCATCGCTTGACAATTGGTGTTGGTGTGTCTATATCTCCCGAACTTAGTGGTTCAGCAAAAGAGACTGATAGAATAAGTACTAGGCTTACAAAGAATAAATCTTGGGGTCAATTTGTTTGACTAAATGTGGTGTTCCAGCATGGCCACAGTCAAATGACCGAAGCAAAAGAATAAAAGAATATGAGTATTACCTGCAGAGTTTTATCTCTCCAAGGATATGGAGTATGAATAATAAATTGGTGTTAATTTAATTTGGTTAACTGTACTACTCTTTAACACAAAAATATTTGGTAAATTGAATTGGTTTGAGTAAGTATTTAATGGTTGGGATGGAAGCTCTTTTTCCTGATAGCTTCCTGATGAAAGCATTGTTGTTGCTTGTGCCAAAGTTAGTCATAACTGAGTACATTTATGTATTAGTCAAATGTGTTCTAGCTGTGAGCATTCTGTCCTTCCCAACATTATTATCTCCAGTACTACATCATGTATTTCTTGTAGTTACAGTGGTAGGGTCTAATATAAGTAAAATTCTGCTGTTATTTCTTGTAGATCTGAGTGACCACACAGATGCTTATTCCCTTACTTGTGTATTGAAGACAATGCTTAGCTCCAAGGAGACATTGGTAGGGTCTAATTTAAGTGAAATTTTGCTGTTATTTCTGATAGATCTGAGTAACCACGTATATGTTTATTCATTTGCCTGTGTATTGAAGGCATTGTTTAGCTCTGAGGAGACATTAAGGTAGTTCTAAAACATATCTGAATAAGAAAAGAAATTAGATGGTCATGGCTGGAACATGTTTGATCATTGGTTTGTTCAATAAGAGCTGACTTAAAAATTCAACAAAATTTTTTTTAGTACATCTGAAATGTTTTCAGGGTATGGGTAGTTAGAGCGGGAAATATCAGCCGGTTCTCATTCTGTAACCTATATAAAGACGTTTATAAACCTGTTCATATTTTAATGTTTATTTCATAGATATTCATGTATCCAGGTAACATGTCTTTTAACTACAATGTATATAAATTCCATAGTGTCATGCACTCTCCCCATTCAACGTCTTATTATCAAATTCCCATGCTTCTTTCTTTTCAGTATGAAGAAGAGTAAGTATGCTTCTATCATTCTGAATATACTTCACCTCAATAACATTTCAGTTTGCTGTGGCACACTATCCTGTAGTCCACAACACTGTCTGTGAAATGGATATCTAATACAATCAATTTGCTAAAAATAGCAACCAAAACAGTCAAACCTCCAACAAATTACAACCCGCTGTCTTAAAAATAGACACTGAAGGCTGTGGCCCTGGATACAATCTGGAAATAAAAGCAAGAAGCCTTTGACCATAGGTGTGCTTAATTGGTATTGATCTGGAGCTCTCTCTCCCACCAAAATACAAAATAAAACAAAACAAGGAAACCTAGTTCCTCTGGTGTGGCTTGGTCGTGCTACAGTGCTTACATAAATATAATATGTTAGTACTGGTATGTGCTTGTTAGTGCATGATGTGTTCAGAGTAGATAAAATCTGCCAACCATGTTGGAAGCCAGTGGCAGTAAGTTAATGTCTATGGTTGCAGGGAAATTTCAATGTGATAGTAAAATAAGTCTTTAAGACTGATAGATGTGTTTAATGTGTTCCATGGTTTATAAGCAAACACAAAATTGTCTGCTCTGATAGCTATTGTTCAGCTATTCTTACAATCTGTTGGCTTAATTGGTATTTAGCATATTTAGTACATGGGTCATATTTAGCTTTTAGCATATTTAGTAACATAAACTATATATAAACGAGCAGTGAGAAAAATATATCAATGAATAAAATATATTTTCTGTTGTTTTTTATAAAAAAATTTTTTTTATGAGCATGTGATAACTCAAGGCATGTCTCTGCCTTTTTCTTGATTCCTCTTCTCTGTAGCTTGCCAAATAAGGATGAACACGTCATTAATTAGACAAACAGAAATATATATATTAGCTGTGAGAAAGCCTGTGTGTGGTTGTTGTTGATTAGCTTTGGATCACTTTTGATTGAGTAAACTTGATCACAAGCATTGCAGTCATAACTGTCAACCCTTTTAGGGTTATGTAGGAGAAAATTTTGCTCTGTCTCCTTTCCTTATTTAAGACGGTAGGGTATCGATTGAAGACATGACTGCTGTTTCTTGCAGAACAAGTGATCATGTAGATTTTCCTTTATTGGCCCATTTTGCCTCTCTGTGTGGTTGGTTGACTAGCTATAAATAGCAGCCAAATTTTCTCTGATATCAACCTTTAGTGTTTGAAAAGAGAAAGGGTTGCTTGCCCACTGCCTGATGAGAAAAGAAGAGAAAAAAAGGAAAAGAAAAGACAGGTTTGTTACTACACTATTTAAAATACTTTCGGTTGAAAGTTGATTCACTCATAGCTGACCTGGGTCTAAACAACAACATCAGAAATATGTATTTGTTGGTGTGGGAATAGAGAACTGTTTAGAAACCGAATGATTCAGAGACATCATCTCCTCGACAAAATAAATAAATAAATAATAAAATAAAATAAAATAGAATAATGAAAAAAGCAATGGGTAAACGGGTGTTAGCATATTTAATACATTGGCCATTAAAATTTTAAATGTGAACTAATTATATAGTGAGAGAAGAAAAAAAACATTAGTCCATGACTAATGTTTTTCATTTTTCTTGAAGGTATAGAAGACATGAGCAAGTCTATTCAAATAATATATACATTGAGTTGAATATGTTTTTTTTTTCCTTTAATCATATCCTTTCATGAGATTCATTAGACTGTGACCAGGCTGGGGCACTACTTTCAACAATTTTACTCTATCATATCAACCGCAGTACTTATTTCAGTGTGGAACTTACTTCATTAATCTTTAGTCATAGGCATGACTATGTGGTTCAAAAGTTTGCTTCCCAACCACATAGTTATGGGTTCAAACTTATTGTGATACCTTGAGCAAGTGTCTTCGACTTTGGCCCCAGGCTGTCAAAAGCCTAGTGAGTGAATTTGGTAGTTAGAAACTGAAAGAAGCCTGTCATATGGGTGTGGATATGCACATGTGTGTGTATGTGTGTGTGTGTGTGTGTATATATATATATATATATATATATGTGTGTGTGTGTGTGTGTACATATATATATATATGAAGGGGTGCTAAAAAGTTCCTGGCTTTAAGGGTATTGTGAAAGGCCTGGCTGGAGGCCCAACCTTCCAAGCTCTTTTATGGAGCATAGAAAAACTGAAGGACCACTGCAATAAGTGTGTGAACCTGAGAGGGGGATATGTTGAATAAAATCATAATTAACTGATCCTCCTGGATTTTCTTTTACCCAAAGCCAGGAACTTTTCAGCACCCCCGTGTGTGTGTGTGTCCTTGTTTTGACATTGTGTAATTGTGAATGAATGTCACTCATTTTCAATGTCCTGCAAAAGCATGTCTGGCCATTGGGAAACATTGCCTTGTTTGGAAACAGGTATATGTAGGCAACAGAAAGGGCATCCAGCCATAGAAAATCTGCCTCAATAAACTCCATCCAACCCACACAAGCATGAAAAAAGGAACATTAAGATGATATTCATTTGCTAAGTTATGCTCTCATATAAAGTGGCATAACACTGGTTTAACCCAGTAAAACAGACACTTTTTTGTTTTCATTTTTGTGTCCATTTTTATTATACCAGCTTGGGTTCAATGAGACCTACTGAGGTTGTATTTTGCAGCCAGATGTCCTTCTAGATGTCAGCCCTTGTGTTCAAATAATGGTTGGCATCAAGTAGTTTATGCCACATTTTTATGACACTGAACCCTGGGCAGCCAAAATTTCTGTTTATGTAGGACAAAGTCATGTTACCACTGCTCAAGCCCCAACACAAGGTCCAATCCGTTTTATGGTTTGATGGCTTGTGTGCCTCAGTGACCCTGTGAGGTGTGCCAACAGAGAGTAAGCTGTTGGTAGGGCCTCCCATGCTGGACAGGTTAAAGGATATAGGCCAGACTAATATGGACCACTTCTTGCTAGAGGTAAAAATGGGTTTGCATTTGGCCTATACTCATACCTTGAAAAAAGCAGAGTTACAGAAGCATTGATGACAATTCAAACCAACAAAACTTGTAAGAAGAAAGCCTTGCCTAAGGGAAAGGTGGTATATGGAGGTAGAGCAGAAAAAGCAATGATACAATTGGAGGGAAGTATAAAAGACAGCCCAGAGTCAAGAACAGGGGAGAAAAGTTGTTGATGGCCTATGTTCCATAAGGAGTGGAGGGCTTAAGTAAGTACTGCCCAAGCAATATCAATGTGAAGAGGTGAAGAAATTCGTATACATATATGTGTGTGGACTATCATGGAAAAATGAAATTAAAATGAACAAACAATTATATATGATGCACTTCGGTAAAGTTTGCTATTTACTAAATTTTTACTCTCATGTCAACCGGAACTGAGAATAACACACTTTACCAAGATGACTTGAGTAGGATTGAACCTGAAATCATGTGGTTGCATAGCAAAAGTACTTTAAAGAATTGCCACTAGTTTTATTGATTATCACCTTAAGTGTCTGAAGACTTTCCTCAGAAGCACCAGATTATCTTCTTTAACATGCAATATCTCTGCAAATATTCCAATAATTTTTTTTGTAATTTAATCTTTTATTCTTTTACTTGTTTCAGTCATTTGACTGTGGCCATGCTGAAGCACTGCCTTTAGTTGAACAAATAAACCCTAGGACTTATTTTTTGTAAGCCGGTACTTATTCTATCGGTGTCGTTTGCTAAACCACTAAGTTATGGGGACGTAAACGCACCAACATCAGTTGTCAAGTGATGGTGGTGGTGGTGGTGGGGCAATTACAGACACATGCACACACACACACACACACACACATACATATATATGATGGACTTCTTTCAGTTTCTGTCTACCAAATCCACTCAAGGCTTTGGTCAGTCTGAAGCTATAGTAGAACACACTTGCCCAAGGTGCCATGCAGTGGGACTGAACCCAGAATGTCATTGGGAAGCAAGCTTCTTAACACACAGTCACACCTGCACCTAAATCTTTTATTTCTTTTTTTTTTGTCTAGGATTAATGTATCCATTTCTGGAAAAATCTCTACTTCTGCATGAGCCTTGATGAGAAATAACCAATTTAATCAATAATGATTTGTAACATTGGCACAAATCTTAAAATTTATTGGAAGACAAGTATGGTTGATTAGACTGACCCAACCTCTCCTCCAATATTTGAATAATCATACATATTTTATAGACTTTTAATTAACAATCAAGCAAAATTGAATGTCTTTACTTCTGTTAAACCTTGACTTGTTAGATTTAATAGAAGAAAGTCAGCTAAAGCTTGGAGATTAACTGTAGCTCTGAAGATTATTTCAAGTAAGCTATTAAACTAATGTGATAATTAGTAAACTGGTAAGTTTCTGAAATAGACACATAATAGGATGTTAGTCTTGTTGATTAAATTACATAATAGATTAGGTGCAGTAAATTTAGTATGAATGATAGTAAGTCCTTCAACTGGTTGTTGTTTTTTAACCTCAAGTCATCCCTGATCTAGAATAATTAAAAACATTCCATGCATGACTCTTTCATTCTAGGATTGTAATGTATAGTATGTCTTGTCATTTTTAAAACAATAGGATGTTGTTTGAAAGATAGAGAAAGAGAGAGGGAAAGAGCTGATTGTTAATTCTAGCTGGTCAAGTGACATTGTAGAGGTTCCCTTGATGGCTCCTTTATATTGTTGCGTAAACTCAGGTCATTCATCAAGCAAACTCATGGCACATTAGTAGTCAGCTGTATGAGGATGCACGAACCTAACAATCAACTTCCTGGTCATATTGTATGTGAATGATGAATTATTATGCATTATCATATGAGATGCAGTACAGCCTGGAGGTTTTACTCCCTTTCTCTACTGTCCAATTTATTTCTGTATACTTCCAGATTCTGGTGATGGCCACAATGGAAGTGAGTAAAATGAATTTGGTCAGAGTGCAACAGTTACTATTGTTATATTTTGGCATATACTCTTTTACTTGTTTCAGTCATTTGTCTGTGGCCATGCTGGAGCACTGCCTTTAGTCAAGCAAATCGATACCAGGACTTATTCTTTGTAAGCCTATCGATCTCTTTTGCTGAACCGCTAAGTTATGGGGACGTAAACACACCAGCATTGGTTGTCAAGCGATGTTGGGGAGACAAACACAGATACACAAATATATACACACACACATACACACACATATATATACATATATACGACAGGCTGCTTTCAGTTTCAGTCTACCAAATCCACTCACAAGGCTTTGGTTGGCCCGAGGTTATAGTAGAAGACACTTGCCCAAGGTGCCACACAGTGGGACTGAACTCAGAACCATGTGGTTCGTAAGCAAGCTACTTACCACACAGCCAGTCCTATGCCTGGTTATTTTTCTTTGCCAAATAAACATGTGCACTGTATATTCATTCTTCACTTGTTTATTACTGTTCTTATCTGAAATTATTGTTGATGGTTTGTATCTTAGCACTGTGTTGGGACAAGTGAAGCTATTGATACTGCTACTACTTCACAAACATTCTTATACTGGTAAGAACAAAATCCACAAGGATCTAAACCATCACTGAAAAACATCAACTATAGAGTTTGAATGATGCAGATACTGATGGAGATGGTAAAATATTATTCGAAGAATTCTATCCATAGAGTTTGAATGATACAAATACTGATGGAGATGGTAAAATATCATTCAAAGAATTCTGTAGTTGCTGGGGGTCATATAAAAAGGGTGCCAGACACAAGAATGGCCAAATAGATCTTTTGCTCTGAACTTATAAAGGTGCCAAAAATATGCTATTATGACTGCATCAAGAATATAATATTGTTATTCAATGTCCAGTGTAACACTGAAGAAAAGATAACTGAAGATTATAAGAGGGTTATCAACCCTTTTGATACCAACTTGCCTGAAACCATATTTGGCTCCATAATACAAATTTACCATTTTAAAGCGATCTAAATTAAAACCTTCCATCAAAATTTCATGTTAATTCCATGTTCTAAACACCAGTTTAATAATGGTAATGTTATTTTCCTAAATTATTCACCATTTTCAAAATTAATTGTAATAGAGGTAATGTATTTCATCAGAAATATGGTAACAAGAGGGTTAAAGACCATAAGAACTGGAGATAAGCATACAATGAAGGAACTGAGACCCCCTTCGGTCATGATTGACTGTGGGATTGCACCTAGAAAGTTACCCTCCCAGGCACCAGTCCGGGCAAAGTTGTTTATGGAAGACCAGCAGTCGCCCATGCATACCGGCCTCCCCTCTCCACACCACCAGTGTTATCCAAGGGAAAGACAACGGCCAATACAGCTTGGCACCTGTGATATTGCAACTCATTTCTGCAGCTGAGTGAACTGGAGCAACGTGAAATAAAGTGTTTTGCTCAAGAACACAACATGCAGCCCAGTCTGGGATTCAAACTCACAACCTCATGATTGTAAGCTTGACGCTCTAACTCTGAGCCATGTGCCTTCACAGTGAAGGAACCATTACTGCAAATTGTATTTCATATTCTTTTCTACTCTAGGCACAAGGCCTGAAATTTTTGGGGAGGAGGGGCAGTCAGTTAGATCGACCCAGTATGTAACTGGTACTTAATTTATCAACTCTGAAAGGACAAAAGGCAAAGTCGACCTCGGCAGAATTTGAACTCAGAATGTAGCGGCAGATGAAATACCACTAAGCATTTTGCCTGGCATGCTAACATTTCTGCTAGCTCACTGCCTTACATTGTATTTTATATTAAGAAGCTGAAGAAAGAAGGAAATGGAAGAAAGGAAAGAACTCAACTACATTTCCTGGCACAAAGACCAGCTCTGAAACTTCACTGTTGATTTGGTAACCTATAAGTCATTTCAGAGGGTAGAGAATAGATTCTTGTAACATGGGAATATCCATGCTGCTGGTGGTGGCGGGGGGGGGGCTTAAAAATATCCTCAGCAATGAAGAAATACTGAAAGAGTGGGAGGGAGGGAAGGGCTGAAAAAGCAGAGAGATTTATAGGCTTTAATTGTGACTGTTTTACAGTTTTCATCTTACAGTAGACATTGTGTTCTTAGTTTATTTTCCCTTGTCTTTCTCATTGTTCTCAATTCTCATGAGAGTTTGCTGTGTTTCTTACAGAAGTCTGAATAAAAACTAATTCTTGTGCTTATTCTTAAGCCAGTATTTAATAATTTTATGGCACTTTTATATTAACCTTGCTTTTTTTTTTACAACTATCAATTTATAGGAATAGCATTTCTTTTCATATGTCATGCTTTTTTTAGATCGGCCTTCAATGGGCAAGCATTGTCATGACCCTCCGTCTTGTTTGTCAAGGCCAGTGACGTATGATGGTTGTTGTATTGGGTGAGCTTCCACACCCAATGCCACCAAATTTCAAGCAGGGGTATAACAAAAGTTTTCCATTAAGATTTGTGATTAAATTAATGAGTAAGGTTAATATTTATAATGAATTTACCATTTTCGTTGGGTGTGCAGCACACACTGAGCATACCCGGAATATATGCCCCTGGTCAAGACTGAATTATCCTATATATCCTTCCAATTCTAGCTTGTCAAGCCACCACATAGGTCTTACTATTATTTGCTGAATAGCGGGTGTTTAGGATGGATCAGAAAGTTGGTGAAAGTGGGGTGAGATTTGTGCAATTGAGTAGAGAGGTGGAGAACTGGCAGAATCATTAGCATGCTAGGCAGGCAGAATGCTTAACAGCATTTGAATCATCTTTACATTCTGATCTCAAATCTCTCATGGCTGACTTGCCCTTTCATTCTTTTGGGGTTGATAAAATAAGTGCTAGTTGAGCACTGGAGTCGATGTAATCAACTTACCCCAGTCCCTGAAACTGCTGGCCTTGTGCCAAAATTTGAAACCATTTGATGCAAAGACTAAAATACTTGGATGTTGTGGAATTGGGAATGTAAAGCGGGAGAGGGCAACCCATAAAATAAGGTATTTTGCAATGAAGGTAATGCTCAAGAAGAGAAGAATGTCTAAGTGTTGTGTGAAATTCTTGACAAGGTGAAAGTTTTAGAAAGAAAGAACTGATAGCATTAGTTTCTAAAATCAGAATAAATATCAGAAAAACATTGCATCAGAAGATCATTGCTTCTCAGTCTGGTCTGTTTTGCTTACCATTTTTGCCAGTGTATAAAATGCACTCTTGCGTACAAGACATCTCTATTTAACAAGCATATATTGTGGGAAGGCTGTGTGATAAGAAGCTTGCATTTCAACCACATGGTTCCTGGCTCAGTCCCACTGCATGGCCCTTGGGCAAGTGTCTCCTACTATAGCCTCGGGTTGACTAAAGCCTTGTGGGTGGATTTGGTAGACGGGCTGAAACCAGCCCATCATATATATGTGTGCATGTGTATCTCTGTGCTTGTGTTAGTCCCACACCACCATTTGACAGTTGGTGTTGGCATCGAATAATATTTTGAAGTGGTTTTGTTGGGAAAATGTATGATTCTATACCTGTAAACACAATGTTGTGACAGAAACCATAAACTTGTCATGAATAAACTACATTATGGGAATAATGGATTTCATTTTTTATCTTCTTTCAGATCAACTGTTATAGTTTAAATTTTGGTTAACAGAATTGCCCTACTAGATGTAAAACTAGTATTTCTGGTTGTGATGTTTTATGGAACTTCAGTCGCCCACCAGGGTGGAGTACCTATATAGTTTTGTTGTCAGCTATTCCTTGCCAAATAGCTGACAGGTGGATGAAAATTTGTTAACATTCCTATCATCTTTCATGGAGATTTGTAGTTAGACAATAAACAAATGTTTTATTAACTTACACAGTCATTGTCAGACATATATTAGGTATGGGTCATATATGCTGGTGAAGGCAGTATAATGAGATGATGTGACCTCCTCACATATCTGCCAACTTAGTATATAGTGTAAGTAATTTTTTGTTTTATGCTTACATACTGTGATATTTTAGCTTGTGTTCAACATATTATTAGTAACAATTAGTGTATGTAGCAGACTTATGTTCATCTGGCTCCCCAGTCAATGGCATTTGGTCTCTAATCTGTAATATGGCCATGGTAGACATAGGGCAATTCTTTTCATGCATTTAAAAATAGGAAAAGTGTGTCACATATACTGGAAAATATGGCAAGTAAACTTTTAATTCCCAAATAGATCTCATGCTCTGGTGGGTATCATCAGTGATGTTTCTGAGGCCTTGGTTGGTTTCAGGTCTTTCCACACAGACCTCCTCACCCACTCGATCTAGCTGAGGTTGATCAAATTGGAACCTGCATCCCAGTAGCAGCAAACTGCTGATATACCTTCTTTATCCAAAGCCACTTAATGGCTTTCTCTTCAGCTTCGGTGATAGAATGTATGGCTCTCCTCTTTGCTGTACCAGTAACTCCAAACATGGGCTTCCAGTATTTGGATCTAGTGAGGCTATTGATACTGTAGCTGTATTGGCTTGTATGTTTTTCTTTATGTTTGTATGGACTATATGAGAAAAGAATAGTATTCTTAGGATAATATTGTTATAGTTATTGTCTAACTCCAAGTCAAGCCTGATCAAGCAGACCAATGATCAAAGACTTTCCAGTCATGACAGTTCCATCATTTAAGAGTATATCTATGACTACATTGACCAATGCATCCATTCTTTTATTTAAGGTGGTAGATGGTAGTGATATTTGAGTGTGATTTTGCTGCTAATTCTAGCTAGACAAATGATTGTAGAAATTCCTCATTGGATTGTAGTGTTTTTTTAGTATTAAACAGACAAGACACATCTCCCCTTGGAGAAAACAACTTCTCAAAAGTTTCTGTAACTATTTCTGACAGGCAGAGACATGAGAAGCAGATTTAAACTTGCAAATCAGCAGTTTTCAGTCCAGT
Source organism: Octopus sinensis (assembly GCF_006345805.1). Taxonomy (NCBI): domain Eukaryota; kingdom Metazoa; phylum Mollusca; class Cephalopoda; order Octopoda; family Octopodidae; genus Octopus; species Octopus sinensis. The sequence continues at coordinate 156,670,620 of NC_042997.1, forward strand.
ATCATATGTGACTGGCTGTTGTTGACTGATTGATTTGTTAATCTAGTATACATGAATAATTAGGTTAATATGGTTACTAATCACACTATAGACATTGCCAATAATAACAATGAAAATACCAACTCTAACGATGATGATAATAATGATAATGATAACTTACTTGTAGTATTGACTCACTTCTATTTTGTATTGTGTTTTTTTTATTGCGTAGTTTCTGTTTCTAGTCGTTACTCAGAAACAAATACACATACGAATGCATATGCATATGAATATATGCATACTACTAGAGGCATAGACATGCATATATATATATATATACATTACATGCACATAAGTGCACTTGCACAGGCATGCTCCCATGAATACATACATAAGCACATGCATATACATGCACAGGCATGTACATACTGGCATACACATTTTTGTCCATCAAATCCAAACCTGACAGTCTTCTTCATTGTGACTACATTTTGGTTATTGATGTACAGACAGGATACGTAAATGTTTAAGAGAAGGTGCAGCTGTAACTGTGTATGTGTGTTAAGGTTAGGGGTACAGGCATGGCTGTGTGGTTAAGAACTTTGCTTACCAACCACATTGCTTTAGGCTCAATCCCACACTGTGGCAGTTTGGGCAAGTGTTTGGTATATCCTCAGGCTGGAACAATGACAGGCAATGTTGATCTTGGCAGGATTTGATCTCAGAACATAAAGGATTATAACTAAACACTGAAAGGGATTTTGTTAGATGCTCTGTTGAATCTGTCACTGCCTACCATTTATCTCACAGCAACAACAATAACAATCCTTTCTGCTATAGGCACGATGCCTGATATTCTGGATAAAGAAGCTAATGAGTTACATTGACCCCACTGCTCAACTGGTACTTATTTTATTGACCCTGACAGGAAGAAAGACAAAGTCAAGCCTAGCATAATTTGAACTCAGAATATAAAGACAGACAGAGTGCCATTAAGCATTTTGCTTGGCATGCTACCATAATAATAATAATAATATGACATTTATTCCTTTGGATATTGGTGCATTTAGCACAACACCCAAACCACTACCTGTAAGGCTGAAAGCTATTAGAATTGAGACTCATATTGTTGATCTGCGTTAAAGTGTAATCCTGTATTCTGTAAGAATCTTAAAGATTTTTGAAATTTGAGGAGACATGTTTTTACCAAACCTCATGACAGCATCTTCCTAACTAAAATAGCTTGTAATTTCTTATGACTAACTCTGCCATGCCAAACTATAAAAATGATAGTAAAAATAGTAAAAATTCATAGGATGGGGAAAATGATGTTGTGATGTTCATGTTTCTCAACGAAGTAATTAAAGATTTTCAGCTAGATATTCATAAAATTTAAGCCGGGGTGATTTGTTAACTTGAAAGAGAATTACTTCTGTAATACTGATTATGATGATTATGGAGAAATAAGCAGTTTCAAGGCCAAGTTAAAGAACAGTAGACAATATACTGTCTGACATTGACAACTCCGAGAAAAAGTAGCTGAGATATATATATTTTTCTTTATTCTTTTAATGGATTTAGTCATTGGGTTGTAGCCATACAGGTTTAAGCCAGTCATATTGACTCCAATACCACTTTTAGCTTGGTACCTATTTTACTGGTCTTTATTCCATTTATCAAATTAAGTTAAACTTTGGCTTCCATTGACAATGCTACTTAATTCAGGTAAACATAGACATAGACATATGGATATAAATGCATGTTCCCCCTCCCCTATTCCTCGTGTGTGTGTATGTATGTATATATGTATATATGTATATGTATATATGTATATGTATATATGTATATGTATATATGTATATGTATATGTATATATGTATATGTATATATATATGTATATATATATATGTATATAAATATATGTATATGTATATATGTATATATATATATGTATATAAATATATGTATATGTATATAAATATATATATATATTTATCTCCACTACACACATTTTTTTCTCTCCTTGTTTTTTCTGTGTCCCTTTCTGTAGAAGAGCGTAGGCTCGAAGCGTAAAAGACTTTTTCTATTCCTGTGCGTTATACTAATACATCTGTTTGTTTTGTACACCACCTGTCTTTGTCTTTTGTTTTTTTCGTAAACTCTCCCTATATATATATATATATATATCTCGGAATGGTCATTTTTTTTTTTTTTTTTTTTTGCTTTTGCCAACATGAACCGTATATTCATTCTTCACTTTGGATTTATCCTTGTTCATATTTTAGTGTCCTTTGTTTGGAAATCTTTTGTCACTCATCCTGTGACCTCTTCAATGACTCCCTAGCCCATGTTTCTCCTCCTGTTCTATTTAGTCCCTTTCTGACTTTCTATGGTGTGTGCATGCATATGTCTGTGTTTTGTGTGTGTTTGTGTATATGGATTTGCTTACTACTGTTTGTACCCATGTCATTTTTTTTCTTTCTTTATACACGTACAACAAAAAGGCTGAGGACTATAGTCATCAATACTGAAAGTGGAATAGATCAAGATAACACATACCACACCTTTTACCTAAGAAAGACAATGTATGTGATAGTTATGATAGTCATAAATGGAAATCTTAATTAGAATATGGATATAATTAATCATATTTAGTTGACATTTCTTACTGGTAATGTCTTTTTGATATTTAGATGGAACAAAAAACTATTTTTATTGTTCAAAACATAACTAGAGTTAAAGATTGAAGATTAAGCTGTATGCCCTTCATCTCATCAACAGCTTTACAAATGTGGACTGCAACAGGTAGTGAGACATTATGAGACCCTTCTGGTATATGCCAACCTGGAAAAATGGGTGTAAAAGAAATAATGGTGATTAGAGTTTAACTAAATATTTTTTGAGGATTACTTATGTACTTGGTTAAAAGTAACTTAGTTTGATATCTTTTGCCTTTTATTTTTACTCGTTTCAGTAATTTGACTGTGGCCATGCTGGGGCACAAGCTTGAATAAATTGTAATCAAATGATTTGACCCCTGTACTTATTTTTTTTAAAGCATATTACTTATTCGATCAGTCTTTTTTTGCTGAATCTCTAAGTTATGGGTATGTAATCACATCAGCACCAATTGTTAAGCAGTGATGGGAGACAAACACCGACATAAAGACACACACGCACACATAAAAATGGAACAAAAACGCAATAGAGAACATCAAAACATTGACAGATAGACGATACAAAGGTGGACAAGAGAAAAAATTAGGACAGGCAAAAAAAGACGAGTCATTCATGGGTTTCTTTCCTCAGTCAAGTTCCAGAAGTCACAACCATTTCGGGCTATATACATACATACATACATACACACACACACACACACACACACATATATATATATATATATATATATATATATATATATATATATAATATATATATATATATATATATATATATATGACTTGCATATTTCAGTTTCCATCTGCTAAATCTACCCACAAGGCCTTGGTTGGCCTGGGGCTATAGTAGAAGACACTTGCCCAAGATGCCAAGTAGTGGGACTGAAACCAAAACCATGTGGTTGGGAAGCAAGCTTTTTACCATAGAGAAATTTCTGTTTTTAAATGTCAAAATAATTTAAGTTTCTAGTTTCTTTTTCTTCCTCGATATGTTAAAAAATATACTTTTGATGACTTTTATTCAGCTTTAAGGAGATTACATAATTAATTGTTAAATTTTTGTTAATTAACAAAGGATATAACAAATAAATATATCAATAAGTGGTTTATTCAAGGCTGTAACTTGTAGTGTCATTTCCTGAAGGCTAAGCTTGTTTTAAGTTGCTATTATCATGATGAATGATTGCTTGAACTTTTAATCTTTGAAAAAATCTTTTTTGCAGTTTTTCTGTTAAAAGCCTGTTCAGCTTGAATATCAAAATGTTTTCTTGATAATTAGAGTAAACCTTTGCAGTCTCACATGAAAAAGGCATTACTTCTTTTAATATCTTCTATTATGTATATATGTATATATATATACATTATTAGTTGCTCAAAGTCGGAAAGAAGCAGCGTACACTAAAAGAAAAACTGAGTGGTTATACTGTCATATTGTTGAGTAATATGTTTCTGGGTAAGCCCAGTTATATGGCATGACCAAGAATATACTACTCAACAATGTGTGTGTGTAGTTCTATATTTAAGAGTTGAGGAATTATTTACATTAGACCGATATTTGTCCACATCTTGTTTGTTGTTAACACCAGCTGAAATACATACACTACAAGAAAAACTGGTTGTATTGTTTGTTGTTTTGCATATCAGAGGATGAAATTCATGAGAAGACACTGTGAGACAGGTCTAGTCTATATTATTCCATGGAAAAATTAACATTAAAAAAATATGAGGAAATGATGCTAATTTTCACATGCACTTGTTTACAATATTGTACATTTACTTAGTGGTTCTCTCAACTTTACTTTGGCAAACAGAGTTAAATCTCTGATTTGATGAGGTGTTTTATTAAGATTTCTTCAGTTGAAGTGTAATTTTTCTTTGGAGTTGACTCCATATTTGCTGGAATGATAAAAATATTTTCCATTAACTAATATTTAGTATATGTACATACAGATGTACACACATACATACATATATATTTCTTTACTACCCACAAGGGGCTAAACATAGAGGGGACAAACAAGGACAGACAAAGGGATTGAGTTGATTACATCAACCCAGTGCGTAACTGGTACTTTATTTATCGACCCCGAGAGGATGAAAGGCAAAGTCGACCTCGGCAGAATTTTTGAACTCAGAACGTAACAACAGACGAAATACGGCTACGCATTTCGCCCGGCGCGCTAACGTTTCTGCCAGCTACACACATATATACATACATACACATGCAAACACACACATACATACATGCATGTATGGGCACACACACTGACTCACTCACATGCGCACAAACAAACAAAAGGGGATGCAGTGTAAATAACGGACAGAGTTTTGACTATTGAAAAGGTTGCAAGACGCAACGAAAATTTTAGGAAAATAAAAATAAAAAATAAGTGGAAATTTTACCGGTGAGTGTAAGGCACATTATAAGGCACAAAAAGAGAATTACTCGCCCCAGACACAACAGAATATGCTTCAACACACGAACTCATATAAAGAATCTTGCAAACCAAATCCCAAAACGAAATAATATTTTACTTTACGGCATAATTATTTTTAATTATCTTTTCAATACTCACTACCCTAACCTATGTTAACCTGCATCATCAGCAAGATAAAGAAATCATTCATCTACTTTTTGCTGAAAGACAAGAGCATGAGTTGAAGAATGCACCTTGAATATACCACACAAAGGAAAGTAGAAATTTTCCCACAAGTTACCTTGCAGGATATATCTAGATGTTTTAGTCACTATTCACCTCATTCCCTGCTGCTGAACTAAATATAGTTATCATTTAGCTACATATTTGTTGATATCACAAGTGGCTGGTACATAATTGATCAGGAATGTACCAAGGAATGATGTGGTTACTTTATATATATGAAAAAGAAATTGTTTTAGTAAAGTAGTGAAAAATACCTTCTGAGTGTTCTCATTACAATGATAATTGTTGTTGTCATTTGTCATCCTCTTTCTCCTTTTATGTCTATTTTTCCACAGTAATGCAGGTTGGAGGTGTCTCAAAAAGTCTTGTTCTCATTTTTCAGCAACTACAGTAAAGTAACATATAATAATGGAGAAAGCTAGCCACCTTTGTTGTGTATGTCATTTTTGGCATGGTTTTATGGCTAGATACCCCTTTTTAGCACCAACCACTCAACAGTATAAACTGGGTACATGTTATCATACCACTTCCATAAGAGATATCTTTGAAAATACGAAAGAGTCTTTACAGTCCTAAACTATCCCAAATCTCCCCCCTTTTCTCTCTCTCTCTCTCTTTTTTTTTCGGTATGATTATTACAGTTAGCTGACCTTCCTATCATCAAGCACTCTATAGCACATACTGACTGCATTTTATTGTGCTATCCAACCTAAAGAGGTTGTTTCTGATGACTAAGTACTCCTTTCTACCCTATATTTGCATTTCTTCCATCATATATAAAAAGACAAAAAATTTCAAATATGCCACTTCAAATAATTTAAAATCCATTGTAACAGATTCTGGAATATATAATATCTATTTGTGTTATGTGATGGTATGTTATGTTTTATGTTATGGTATGTGTTTGTGTGTTTATATATCATTGCTATCATACAAAAGTATTATGAGTCCAAAATGTTGCTTTTTTGGAAAACAAAAAAATAGTTCCACCATTCCATTTCTTTTTACATTAGCAACAGTTTCAGCTTAACACAAATACTTTGTTGGGTGCATGAAATCGTAAACTCTATGCATATATGATATTTTTAGTCAGAAATATTTTTGCAAAACTAAGCACCATTCGAGTGTGATGGTTACCAGCGTCACCTTACTAGCACTTGTGCCGGTGTACAGCTGACACGTAAAAAAATAAAAACACTGTTTGGGCGTGGCCATTGCCAGTACTGCCTGACTGGCCCTCGTGCTGATGGCACGTAAAAGCACCCACTATACTCTCGGAGTGTGCCAGATCATGATTGGAGCCTGGTGCAGTCAAATCGTCTAATCCATGCTAGCATGGAAAGCAGACGTTAAACGATGATGATGTTGTATGTGGGACTTATTACACTTTTGCAAAATACTAAACCACTGTCCAATCTTCATCTGAAGCTGCTGAAGATATGATAGTTTGACCAAATGTACCAGCTATTGCGAGCAAAATTAAATACCCTAAAAATGCATTTACTAAATTTGAACATACAACAGTTTAACATAAAAGCAACGATATATATATATATATATATATATATATATTATATATATATATATATATATATATATATATATAAATCAAAATCAAATCAAATCAAATCAAACCAAATCAAAATAGATGAACATCAATGGAATTTGTATCTTTGTGGTACCAGTACCGGTGGCACACAAGAAAACCATCCGAACATGGCCGTAGCCAGTACCGCATCGACTGGCCTCTGTGATGTGGGCACATAACAAACACCATCCGATCGGGCCGTCCGCCAGCCTCATCTGGCACCTGTGTCGGTGGCACATGAAAACACCAACCGAAGACCCGGCAAGACTAGTCAGGCCATAACCCATGGCCCTACTTGGGACGTAGTCAGTCCACCTGTGCATACCTTCCTTCCTTCTTGTGACACTTGTGAAGACCTGTTGAGGCAAGTGAAAATCAAATCAAATCAAATCAAAATAGATGAACATCAATGGAATTGTATCTTGTGGTACCAGTGCCGGTGGCACACAAGAAAACCATCCGAATGTGGCCGTAGCCAGTACCGCATCGACTGGCCTCCGTGCTGTGGGCACGCAACAAACACCATCCGATCGTGCCGTTCGCCAGCCTCATCGGCACCTGTGTCGGTGGCACATAAAAACACCATCCGAAGACCCGGCAAGACTAGTCAGGCCATAACCCGTGGCCCCTACCTGGGACGTAGTCAGTCCACCTGTGCAACCTTCCTTCTTGTGACACTTGTGAAGACCTGTTGAGGCAAGTGAAAATCAAATCAAATCAAAACAAATCAAAATAGATGAACATCAATGGAATTTGTATCTTGTGGTACCAGTGCCGGTGGCACACAAGAAAATCATCCGAACGTGGCCGTAGCCAGTACCGCATAGACTGGCCTCCGTGCTTTGGGGACGTAACAAACACCATCCGATCGTGGCCGTCCGCCAGCCTCATCTGGCACCTGTGTCGGTAGCACATAAAAACACCATCCGAGCGTGGCCGTCTGCCAGCCTCGTCTGGCACCTGTGTCGGTGGCACATAAAAACACCATCCGAGCGTGGCCGTTCGCCAGCCTCGTCTGGCACCTGTGTCGGTGGCACATAAAATCACCCACTACACTCTCGGAGTGGTTGGCGTTAGGAAGGGCATCCAGCTGTAGAAACACTGCCAGATCTGACTGGCCTGGTGCAGCCTTCGGCTCCCCAGACCCCAGTTGAACCGTCCAACCCATGCTAGCATGGAAAACGGACGCTAAATGATGATGATGATGATATATATATATATATATAAATTTAGAAAAAGCACCTTTTATCAATTCAAAATGAACAATTAAATTACACCATCTAGAAAATTACATTTAATAGAAATATTAAAAATAAAATAACAATAATATACCGATGATTAAGTAAATTGCAAAATAAAAATAATAAACATATATATATATATATGTAATAATATGATTCGTATGGGATTTAATTTGATGATGATGTTATTCAACTTTTTCTTTGTATTTCTTTCAGTTTGATGCTGAATTTCGCCGATTTGCCATTGATAAAGATGGCAACTACCAGTTCGAGGACTTCCATGAACTGGTGGAAAAACTTCATCAGCTTCATCGCATTCCATTTGTGATTACCTATACAGACCCAGCCCATGGTGATCTGCTTCCTATTAATAATAAAGACAATTATTTAAAGGCTGTCTCTACAGCTCGACCATTGTTACGGCTACAAGTGCAGCGGAAAGGTCAGTTTTTTTTTGTTTTTAGATGTTTAATAAATGATAATTTATTAATAATTGATAAATATTCAAAACCAGGATTATGTACATCAATCCCAGTCAGTGATACAGTTTGTTCACTTTTTCTACAAAGTCTCATTCTCTTTATTTACTAAGACTTGTTCACTTTACTAGGGCTGGTTCAGTATTTACTAGGTATAGTCTTTCAGTTGCTTCCCTTCACTCTTAGGATTTGTATTGAGGTAAAGCGAGTGATAACTATCTATCTATCTAACTGGGTGGCCGGCTGACTGGCTATCTGTCTGTCTGTCTGGCTATCTAACCATCTGTCTGTCTGTCTAACTATTTGTCTGTCTGTTTGTCTAACTATCTGTCTGTCTAACTATCTAATTATCTATCTGTCTGTCTAACTATCTATCTATCTGTCTGTCTAACTATCCATCTATCTATCTATCTGTCTGTCTAACTATCTATCTATCTGTCTGTCTGTCTAACTGTTTATCTGTCTGTCTGTCTAACTGTTTATCTGTCTGTCTGACTATCTAACTATCTGTCTGTCTAACTATCTATCCATCTACCTGCCTGCCTGTGTGTGTGTGAACATTGCTTCTCAATTTGTGATTGTGAAAATTGATGAATATAGAGTTCATTGACCATTTGAAACAGCTGTAAAGATGTAACTTCTCTTTCCATACCTAATTAAGTTTCTATCTACCTTGAGGTAGATTTTCTATCTACCTTGAGGAGCCATCTGGACACCTCATCTCACCATTTATCTCTTTGCAGCTCCTCTACATGAGATTTCTTCCCCTCTCATATTTTAACCACTCATCTTTTAGCATAAAGCTGTTCTCTTCCCTTGGGGTTCACAGTCTTGCAACATGCATGGTGACCTCTCCAGTGTTAGTGGCATAAAAAAAAACACCCAATACATACTGTACAGTGGTTGGCATTAGGAAGGGTACCCAGCCATAGAAACTATGCAAAATGCAGACACTGGAATATGATGCAGTCCTTGGACCCATCAGATCCTGCCAAACATTCCAATCCATGCCAGTGTGGAAGATGGAGATTAAATGATGAACTAAATGATAAGGATTACCATCATCATTATCATCGTTTTAATGTCCATTTTTCCCATACTTGCTTGGATTGAACTAAGGTCATTGAGGCAGATTTTTATAGCTGGATACCCTTATTGTTGCTAACACTTAACCTGTTTCCAAGAAAGGTAATATTTTCCCATGATCAGATGTGATGTTGCAGAATATTGGAAATGAATGATATTCACTTACAACAATCACATAATGTCAAGACAAAAACACACACACACACACGTCACTAAAGTGACTAAGGGTACTAATCAGCACTAGTATTGCTAGAAATAAAAGCCAAAATAATTCAATAGCCATGAAAAGCACTATCTTAATGACTGACAGGGGAGGTAAGCTTCCTATAGCAGCAGGCATAGCCAGATCATCGATGATTTTGCATTCCTTTGTTACATTAGTGACATCTATATTTCTGCCTTTAAGTTGTAAAATTGTGAATAAGCCACCCATATATATATATATACATACATACATACATATATATATATGTATGTATGTATATGTATAGGTGCAGGCGTGGCTGTGTGGTAAGAAGGTTTATTGCCTCAAAAGGTTTTTGTATAGCAAAAATGTAAGAGGTTTATTGCCTCATTAATGTGTTTTTTCTTTTCTTTGTTTTTGAACTGTGTAAGAGGTTTATTGCCTCGATATGATACTTTAAAAGAACAATGTTTTAGAGAAGCAAAAGTCGGCAGGCGCTTTTCGTCTTCTCCCATCCTTATCATCCTTGTATCATTATCATTCATCTCATTAATGTCCGTGTCCAACCCACAAGCTTCCTTACTCTATGTACTGCCTTTATGGCAAATTTAATAAAATAAAGAAGCTTGCTTCCCAATCATATGGTTCTGGGTTCAGTCCCACTGCATGGCACCTTCAGCAAGTGTCTTCTACTATAGCTTCAGGCTGACCAAAGCCTTGAGTGGATTTGGTAGACAGAAACTGAAAGAAGTCCATCATATATATATATATATATATATATATGTGTGTGTCTGTGCATGTGTCTGTAATTATACCCCCCCCCCACCATCACTTGACAACTGATGCTGGTGCGTTTACGTCCCCATCACTTAGCAGTTTAGCAAATGATACCAATAGAATAAGTCAACTAAAGCCTGTGAGTGGATTTGGTTGACGGAAATTGGAAGAAGCCTGTCATATATATATGTGTATATATGTTTGTCCCCCCACCATCATCTGACAACTGATGTTGGTGTGTTTAAATCCCTGTAACTTAGCGGGTTGGTAATAAGAAACCGATAGAATAAGTACTAGGTTTACAAAGAATAAGTCATGGGGTCGATTTGTTTGACTAAAGGTGGTACTCCAGCATGGCTGCAGTCAAATGACTGAAACAAGTAAAAGAATAAGAGAATATATGACAAATTTCTTTTCAGTTTCCCTCTATCAAATCCACTCACATGGCCTTGGTTGGTCCAAAACTGTAGTAGAAGACACTTGCCCAAGGTGCCACACAGTGGGACTGAACTCAAAACCATGTGGTTGGGAAACAAACTTCTTAACCACACAGCCTCATTGTGACAGAAAGAGCATATCTCTTGTTCATCCAACAGGCTATTTTGAGGATTGAGAATCAATAAATATGAGTATACTACCATATAAATAACTGGTGGCTTACTGAGATTCTTTTACTAGTCTCAGCCATTGGGTTGTGTCTATTCTGGTACCATTATATAGATTTGTATACTGCAATATGACTTGATGTAACTTCAGTGTTTAGAATAAAAGGAATCAATACAATAGCCGGTATCTGTTTTATGGATTTTGTGTTGTCTTTTAGAAAGGCATTCCTAAAAATGTCTTGAATATTTGATTTTTACTTTTATCAGTAAAGTCAAACAATGATTCTTATAAACATTGCTGAAATAATAATTGGGTTATAAAATGTATAGAATTATGGGTTGGTGAAATGGATAAGCAAGAAAATGAAACATCGGTATTTTCCTGTTGTTCTTCTAGAGTGTAACTAATATGGTGACATATTTAATATGATAAAAATTGACTCTTATGAAATAGCTATATAATTTCCTGGTTTTAATTAGAGACACAGGCATAGCTGTGTGGGTATGAAGTTCACTTCACAATCATGTGGTTTCTGGTTCAGTCCTACTTCACAGTACCTATGGCATTTTCTACTATAGCCTTGGGCTGACAAATGCCTTGTGGTTGTGACGTTGTGTGGAACCCTGTCTTGTGTGTATGTATACACACAGACACACGCACACATTGATTTCCCTTAAGCATAGTGATACCAACAACCAGTTGTTAAAACTCAATATTCTAATGCTTTGACATTGTCAGGAGAGTACAGTGCGTAATATCAATAAATCAATTGCAAAAGAACAGGAGTTATATAATCACCTTCATTAGACTATGGTTTTTTTTGCTATAAGAAACAGTGAACTCTGAGCTGAGTGCTTGTGCAACATCTTATAGCTTCTGTAGAGCTATTAGAATTGTGTATGTTTATTTTTTCATCACCATTGTTTAATGTCCACTTTCCATGCTGGCATGGGTTGGACAGTTTGACATGGAGCTGGTTAACAAGGAGCTGTCCAAATTCCAATTGCCTATTCTGGCATGATTTCTATGGCTGGATGCCCTTCCTAAAACCAAGGAGTTAAATCATAATTTACACACACACATATTGAGTTACTATAGAATTTATTGTTGTCTAACAATAGTTACAACTAGCACTATGCCGGGTCATAGTGCTAGTGCATGCATATACAGCTGCGTGCATGTGCACATACATGCGAGTACTGTCCAAATCTCCGACCAATCACATACAGCTAGCAAGCTTTCAATTGGCGTATCAAGTTTCGGGCATTTTGATTGGATTTTGGATAGAAAATTCACAAAAAAGTCACTTCTATTGATTTTTTTAATGGCTTTGCGGGGTGACTGGGGAAATGTAAAGATGTGCATGACCACTCTTGGACGGTTTTGAATCACCATAGAAAGTGTGAGCCCTCTAACTGAAAAATTGTGGATTTGTATAAAGGACATGCACACACACACACACACAGATATTTTGCCGCTTATATATAGAGAGATGATGTCTCCTTAACTTGCTGAGGTTTCTTAAACTGGTGTTAAGTTCTAGATACTGAAGTATTTGGCAGATGAAAGACAGAAATCTTCCCTATACCATTAAACATTCCTCAATTCTGCTTAAGAATCTACTCTAAAGAATTAATTGCTCTCCTTAGTATAACAAAAATGCTTGTTGTGTATATATGAACTCAAAATCTATAACTTGGTTATTTTACTTCAAATGTTTGATTCCAAAATATAGAAGATTAGAAAACTCATATTATTGATTGCAGATTACTTACAGATACAGTGGCATTGTAAAATACGTGTCTTGGTTCTTAGCTCATAAGTTTAGATTGTGAGTGAAAGTACTGTGGATTGAAGTAAGATGCTTAAGCAACTTTACTTATATTTCCAATCCACCAAGTTGAACCACTGAGAGAAGCAGGTACGATGTGATTGAACAAACTTTTAGAAATAGCAATCAAATCTTACTCAGATCTTGCCATACCCCACTCAAAAAAGGGAAGGACACTAGATGATCTCATGGATATACAAAAAGATAGTTTGGTCAGTGCTGGAATGTTCTTGATTTAAGGCTTTGTTCAATCAGGGTTGACCTGAGACTAAAGATAACATCAGCAACATATTGAAATGCTGTTAAATAGAATGATAATTAATCCTTGATCAGAGCTAACCTGGGGCTAAACACATTTGAATGTTACATTCTTAGTTATATCTTATTGTTATACACACAATAGTTGTAATGTATTGTTATATACACATTAATTGGAGAGTCACTCAGTAATATTTATGTAGAATATCAAAATTTATTTTTACAAGAAAATAGTCAGTAACTTTGGATTTTATTGTTCATTGGCTTCCTCAGACTGTCTGCTAAATCAACAAACAACAAAACTTGAAAGTCACTGTCAAACTTTTTCCTTATAAAAATACTGCTAAATGTAATAATAATGATTTTATCTTTTCAGAAACCTCACATATAACATAAGCTTGAATAACTTTTAGTAGTTTTGTGTTCAGAATTGTTTATGGGAATGAACTGAAAGCTTCATTAAAACAGATATTTAATTTTTTTATGGTTTAATGAGAGTAGGAAAGACAGTGCACATGACCTTTTGCAGACTGGTGAGAGTAAGCAAGAAATATCTCGATATTTTCAGACTGGGGACCTGGTTTGGTCCAATGCTTGTGACAGAGTGGACATTGTTGTTAAAGGCACCTAAGTACCAAATTGTGGCATTGAACTAAATTAATAAAACCACTGGGACAGCTTTACTTTAACTAAACTGGTGTATATAGACATGTTAAAAAAGCCATTAAGTAAAACTAGCAAAGTAGTTAAAGTAGTTTGTACTGTACAGTGAGGAAGGTGGTTTCTTTTGAGTGTTCATACTTTGGTCAAAATCAAACTCATTCAAAGTATGTGAATTATTAGAAACATTCCATATAGGCATAGGCATTGCTATGTGGTTAAGAAGAAGCTTGTTTATGAGCTATGTGAGGGTTCAGTTTCACTGCGTGGTACCTTAGGCAAACATCTACTATTGCCTTGAGAGTGGATTTGGTAGACGGAAACTAGAAGAAGCCCATCTTTGCATGGCTTAGTGGTTAGGGTGTTGGACTCATGATTGCAAAATTGTGGTTTTGATTCATGGACTGGGTGATGTGTTGTATTCTTGAGCAAAATACTTCATGTTGCTCCAATCCACTCATCTGGTAAAAGTGGGTAATCTTGCAACATATTGGCAACTCATCCAAGGAAGAATATATATATCAGAGAAACTGGGAAATGGACCCATTCATTGCTCCTTATGGAGTAATGTGGACTAGCCATGTGTGTGTGTGTGTGTGTGTGTGTGTCTTTGTCTTGACATCACCAGATAGCTACAAGCAAGTATCACCATCATACAAGCAATTTTGTTCATTTCTAGTATTCCACAAAAAAATCATATCAAGGGGAAATATTACCTGACCGGGAAATGATTTAAGGTTGGTTACAGGAATGTCATCCATCCAAAAAACACTACCTCAGAATAGCTCTCCAGCTCATGCCAATAGGGAAAAGATAATGTAAAATGCTGATAAATGATAAAGAGGAAAGAATGAGATTTGGTATGATTTTAATGCGTAAAATAAATGATGATGGTAGACATAAATTCCAGAGCAAATTAACTGTATACATTTTGCTCTGTAATAATTACATTTGATGTTTTTACATGAAACAAGAGAAACTATATTCACTATAGTTTTTAATGGTTTGTAAGATGTCATCATACTAAAAGTGAAGTCTGGCGTAACATAGTAAATTCCATTGTCTCGACCACTATCGAATAATGATGGTGATGAAAAGTCAGACTTCATTGCTTATTTAATTAATTTTAATTAAAATTTTAGGATTGCCTTGCCTTTGTTTAATTTTTTTTAATTAATTATTTCCATAATGATTATTAAGGTTGTGAATCTAATATTTTTTGTCTTACTAATATTGTCCACTTTGCTAAGTTTTCATGCAATAATTTGTAGATATGATATAGCCAGGTGGATAAGGTACTGGATTAACTACTCAGAGATTAAATATATCTGCAACAAGTGTTTCCTTCTGCTTATGTATGAAATGATTTAATTTTACATAAGGAGCAATAATTCATGTTGAGAAGCAGTGTCATATTTTCTGCGAATGTTACCTGCAAATAATGTTGTTTTATCCAAAGAGAGCAGATTCACTTTTTCATCTTCATGACATTGTTGTTTGTTCCTTCTCGAGCCACGACTGGCTCATAGGGCCAGTTTCCCAGTTTCCTTGGCATATAGGTTCCCTACCTGGACGGGACGCCGGTCTGTCGCAGGTGAGCTGCTAGATGCAGGAGGAAAGAGTGAGAGAAAGTTGTGGCGAAAGAATCAGCAGAAGTTCGCCATTACCTTCTGCTGGAGCCACGTGGAACTTAGGTGTTTCACACATAATCACACACATCGCCCAATCTGAGATTTGAACCCATGATCCCTCAACCGCGAGTCCACTGCTCTAACCACAAGGCCATGTGCCTCCACCTACATGACATTAGTTGATAAAAATTTTTGTCATTAGATGTAACTAGTGCTATAGAGCAATGGGTACATTTCCAGGGTACATCTGACACTATTAAACAACTGTTGCTGTTGTTATTACTGTTGTTTAGCGCCATAGCAATGTTGATATATTAGACCCATAATTGCAGCTGCTCCACCAGTGACCATTACATGTTGTTTTCAAGTGTATTTTACATTATCCAATATGTCCTCCCATTTCAGATGACAGGGTGTAATTTGAGAAAGATCTGGCTGATATATCCAGCAGGTCAAGCAATCTCATAGTACCTCTGATTGTTAGTTTTAATCATTGTTAATAACTGTTTAGTTTCACTCTTGGCCTGAAGATATATCACTCTGGTTCATATAAGATAAGTACCAGGTACATATTTTGTTTTGTTTTTCAATGAGTGAACCCAGATGCTCCCAGCAAGTAACCTCCAGAAAGCATGATCGTCCAAAGCAATAACTTGATTTTGCAAATTTTGTAAACCTAGTGTCTTGTACTAGTTGGTTGGTGTGCATAAATCTTTAGCTGTGAGTTGGCTTTCATAGTCACAACAGATGTACTACTTCATCTTTGTATTTCCCACATCATCATCATCTGATCGTATTTGCTCATGCATTTTTAACCCCCACACACTAGCCCTCTCAGTCTTGCATCAATTGAGGAAGGTCTTCAGATATATAGCCAGTTTCTCTGGTGAGCTGATATACATACATTCTCTTCAGATGACCTGCTTTGGCATCCATAGCTGTAGGGCACTTGCCAGCTCTTGTTTGGCTTGCTAGCAATGTCCCACAATTCATAAGTGCCTTTCCCTTATAATGGTGGAAACAGGCAAGAAATCTCAATTAGGTTGTTTCTTGGTGGGATGAGTTCTCCATACTGCTCTTAAGATTCAGGTGTCTGTTCCATCTAGCTTGGATTACAGTTTTTTGGTAAGCATCTAGTTTGTTGCTCCATATAAAAGGACTGACTACTGTTGCACAAAAAAAAATTTGTCTTAAGGTTGTCTGATAGGGTTGATTTCCAGTCATCTAGTTTGTTTAGAACCAACCATGCTTAGACTGTACAAGATTTTACATCTTTTTTAAAGACCCCTAATTTCTATTAACATAATGCAGATGTTACTGGGAGTAAATTGCCTTAAAGTTCAGTATTTGTTCATGTTACCTCTGACATATTGAGCTTTATAGTAATGTGTAGGTATCATGTAACCAATTTTATCATGCTTTTGTTAAGAGTCTTGTTCCTGCTCCATACATTGGCACACTATTGTTCCTTCGACGAATTTAAGTTTCAGGTCTTGATTTAGATTTGATTTCTCTATTGTTGCCATTTTGTTGGATACTAACCAAGTTTAAGTGATAAAGCTTTAATACTCTTTACTGAGTAGGCTACAAGATACTAGAAATCTTTCACTTCTTTCAGTTTGTGTTCTCTTGTAATGTCTTGCTGATATCAAGATCAATTAAATCATCTAAAAGTCTGCGGCCTTTTGAAAATATAAGAAATCATTACTTGTACCATTATCTTGCTTAATTAAGTTTTCTTGTTCATTTAAGTTTACACAAATTAAATATACTTATTTATCTGTTGTTTTTTTTTGTTGTTTTTTCTAAGTATTCTGTTTTCTGGAGCGCACTAAATTTAGTTTTATGCTTATCTCATCTGTTGTTATTTATTTATTTATTCTATTCTTTCTTTTATTTTATTGTATTTTTTTGTTTTTCAGGTGAGAGTTATGGTGAAGTGAATGGTTATGGCTCAGGACCAATGAAAAGGAAAAATCCAATTTCAAAGTTGATAGGAACTGGAGAGGCATCACCAAAGCCACGTCTTAGGATTGGTATGCCTGAGGAATTCCGCCGTGTCTCTGCTATTATTGATGTTGATATTGTGCCAGAGACACACAGACGTGTGAAACTCATGAAAAATGGTTCTGATAAACCATTGGGATTTTACATACGAGATGGTACTAGCTTCCGTGTGACTACCTCTGGGGTGGAAAAAGTACCTGGAATTTTCATTTCTCGTCTAGTTCCAGGAGGCCTTGCTGAAAGCACTGGCCTTCTGGCTGTGAATGATGAGGTTTTGGAAGTGAATGGTATCGAGGTGATGGGCAAGACTCTTGACCAGGTCACGGACATGATGGTTGCAAACAGCGCTAATCTGATTATCACTGTTAAGCCTGTGAATCAGCGAATGACTTTGGCTCCACAACGAGGTGGCTATGGCCGCCATTCCCAGCTGTCGAATAAGTCACAGCAGTCTCAACAATCGGGGAAGTCCTATGACAGCGATGACGAAGATGATGTACAGGAGCTCCTTAGTAAGGAAGAGAAGGATAAAGACGGTCCTGTGGTTGTATTGTGAGGGATGGTGGGAAAGTAAACAAAAATAATAAACGTATATATATGTATTTACACATGTATGTATATATACATGTGTGTATAAATACACATGTATATATATGTATACACACATGTATACACATGTATACACACATATGTATCTATGTATATACACACATATGTATGTATGTACACATATATGTGTGTGTGTGTGTATATATATATATATATACACACACATGTATATATATATATATATATGTATATATACACACACATGTATATATATATATAATATATATATATATATATATATATACAAGCACAAATATGTATGCATATATATACATGTATGTGTATATATATATATGTATATGTACATTCTGGTGATGAGTGGAGTTATTGCTGTTGGCATTGTTATTGTTCCCCTCTTCCTCCTTCCCACCCCCCTTCAAAAATTCTCTATAATTTACCAACACAAATGGACAGTGGGGTCAGAGAGAAGCTGTCTTAAACTAAATGCGTTTTACTAAGCGTGTTAAAACTAATGTCGAGCCTTCATTCATTTACATGTTCATCTCATTATGTTTCATCATGTGAGAATGGGTATCTAACTTTATATAATTAAATACACACACACTGACACACAGTATAATAATACCTCATACTACAAACACTATCACACACTGAAACATGCATGCACCAACTACACATACACACAAATGCATATTTATATTATATATAGGTATGCATACTACATAGCTTTACATACACGCATTAATTAAATCACATGCACACAGACAAACAATTGATTAGTATCTTTCTTAATTTCTATTTATTTCTATGTCTTACTTTTCAATTTCATTTACCAAACATGGTTATATACATTTATTAATGTATGTATGTATACACACACACACACACACACACACACACATGCACACCTGTTTGTTTAGTCTACATCCATATATACACACATCTGTATATTTGGTTTACATCTGTAAATGTGTTCACACGTGTTTATTTGGTTTACATCTGTAGATGTGTACATACACATCTGTTTATTTGATTTACATCTGTACATGTATGCAAGCACATTTATTTACATCTGTATGTGTGCATTCACACATTTTTTAAATTTTATTTTTTCATCTGTAGATGTCTTTATACATAAACATCTATTTGGTTTACATCTGTACATTGTGTACACACAGCTGTTTATTTGGTTTACATCTGTACATTGTATACACACATCTGTTTATTTGGTTTACATATGTATATATGTGTACACAATTTTTTTCTATATTTGTGTGTACATATTTGTTTATTTAATTCACATTTGTACGCTGTGTGTATGTATACACACCAGTTTATGTTTCTATGTATTCATGTTTATATTCATGTTTATTTTACATTCATATGTGTGTATGTACATACATGCACACACACATTTGTCTTCTACATTTGTGTGTGTGTATGATTTGTCGAGATTTATTCTTGTGAAAGAGTGCCCATCTATTTATTTAGTTTATCTGTGTATGTATGTATGTATGTATGTATGTGTAAACAGTTGTGCTATGTTTTCATCTGTAAATGTGCGTCCATCTGTTTGCCTGATTTTTACATCTGTTCATGCATGTATGTATGTGTGTATGTATATATATATATATATATATATATATATATATATATATATATATATATTACCCAATTCACCACCATATTTTCTCTTCTTTCTTTGTGTGTGTATTCATGATTTGATTTGCATTCATGCATATATGTGACTTTAACTGTATATAAAGTGCACATAATTTCACGTACCCCCACACAATCAAACACACAATATTATATGTAAATCAATGTATAATAAGTTCAGACTATTAACCTCATTTCTAGAGATGAGAATATTTTTCTATAACATCTACATCTATACTATGTTTCAACCAGTTTATCAGTTATCATCAGATGTCTAACCTTGATGTGTGGAAAGTGCCAAACTAGATTTGAACTAACAGTCTTTTATTTCTAATCTGTGTTAATAGTATAGTGAATAAGAGTATTACTACCCTTAATTTAAAGAGTATTACTACCCTTGATTTAAAAATAAATGTACCTTTATAAAAATCCAATCTTCTGCTATGTATGTATGTATCCATATATAAGATAACTGATGATGGACCAGAGATAAACAAAATCAAAACTTAGTGTAGATGTAAATACTGAATATTTGTGCTTTTATCTCTGAAGATGAGATTGTTAGTCTGAAAACTATAATCTTTTTAACAACTCCTCATCTCAGGCATTTAAGTGTGTGTGTGTGTGTGTGTGTATGTATGTCTGCATATATGTGTGTGTGTGTGTGTGTGTGTGAGAAATTGTTTAGTTTCTACCCTTAGGGTGCCATAATCTTTACCTGTGTGTGTACGAGTGTCTTTATGCTACCTGTATGTCATACTTGCGTTGATACCCATTTTTATGACAGTAAAATGTCAACTCCATCAGTAGAATCTACTGTTTTACTCCTTCCTCAGTCGTGTTTCAAGTAACATCTATGTATATGTCCCTTCTTGTACTCTCTCTTACTCGTTGTGTATGCAGCTATCTATCTACCCATCTTGACTTTATATATACACATATATATATATATATATATATATATATATATACATACATATTACATACACTGACATGCCTGTGTGTCTATATGTGATTGTTCCTTTCTTTATAAGTCATGTGTGTAGTTTGTCTTGTGTTCTGTCTATTTATTATATGTTGTAATAGCTCCACTATCAACTTGGTTTAAAACATATCAACTTAAAATGCTATATTTATACCCCCAAACACTCCTGTTTATAAATAGCTCTATCTGTCTTTATATATATATATATATATATATATAATCTTTCATCAGGGTTGAGGTGATTCCCTATTTAATTATCCATTTTCCTTTTGGCCTCTCTAAATGATAAATTTTTGTTTATTTATCATTTTTGCTTTTTACTACATTCATTTTTTTTTGTCATATTTTATTTTCCTTTTGTTTACCAAAGAGAAATTTTTCATAACATCAATTTTCCTGTTCAATATTCCTGTTATGTGTATCTAACCAGCGTGTGTGTATGTTTAGATTTGTGTAGCAAGAAACTGTAGGGTTTAGGAAGTGGGGACACATACACACTTGTGCGTATACTCACTCAGATTCTTTTCGCTGTTTGTGTGTGTATATGCATGCAATACATGTAGTTATAGATGAATGAGGGCATATGTATGTATACACACTGAGTGTATATCCCCTTATATCGTAGTTAGGGACTATTTTGTATTTGGGTTATCAGATTGAAAGACATGTTATCACACATTATTACATACCACATAGAAATAGTGCTCATTAGCTTTTTTTCTTTTGCTCTTTCAAAAAGCATTAACTTTCCCAGTTAGACTTATTCTACTTGTGTTGATAAAGGCATAAATCACTACAGCACTTTATCAATATTCAAAAGGTTGTTTTCTTTGGCACATTTACATATATAATTACTACTGTGTTATATATACGTGACCATGGCTGTACACAATATGTATGTTTTTATGTCAGATAAAAATAGTGTAATATAACAAATAAGATTCTCTGCTAGTTAAATGTAACCAAGAAATGCAACAAATGGCTGCACAAAATATAAAATTTATATTTTTTATTGTGAAGACTATAAAGAGAATTATATTATTTTTTCAAATGGCCCCACTTCATCATATTTTTATAATTCCACTACTGCCTCCGTAAGCAGTTAATTTTTGTGCACTATTTGATATTTAAATAGCAAAACAAAGGAAAGCATATCTGTTAAATCTCTGATGCTCTTGTGCATTTTGAGAGAAAAATCATAATTTCTGAAAAACTATATTGCTATGTTTGTGTATTTGTTTTTCATTATTCTTGATGTGACAACATGTGTTGAGACAGAAGATGGCTATCCCTAAGTATAACAATAAGAATCTTGAAATGTTGACTAAATGCAAAATTGTTTGTCTACAGATAAGATGCCAAAACTTTTTTAGATTCTGTTACTGTGTGTGTGTGTGTGTGTGTGTGTGTACATGAGAGAGAGAGAGAGTCTAGTTGGACAGCATTCTAAAATCATAGCATTCTCAGTGTATCTGATATGGATTTCGTCCCCTCTTTATTTGAATATTTCAAACTTTGGTGCAGCTGGAAAATAAAATATTTAAAAATGAAAATTTCGATATAACTGTTAATTTGAATTTTATTATTTTTTTTTATTTATTACAATTTTTGTTTTCTCTTTAAAAAAAAATTTTAACATTTTTATTTCTGCATTAGAAATTTAAAGAAAACTTTTTTGGCCTTTTGGGATTTGGTTCATATAATGAAATATTTACATTGAATAAAATGATAAAGAAAGGAATTATTAAAAATTTTTTAATAAGTTTTTTTATTTGTTTGTTTAAATATTTTGTTTTTCAAATAAAATTATAATATAAAACTTTCTAAACCAAAATATTTAGTTCATTTCTATTTTCTATGCTAGATAAACCATTTAAGTTCTCTGCCCTTCAGCAAACAATTTTCAGTCTGTTTTGGTTTCTGTGAAAGGACAACTGGGCTTATATTTTATCTCTTGCCACCAAACATTATTTAAGGCTAATATTGTCCTTGGAAAAATTATGAACATCACACAACCTGATTTGCATTCCTTTTATTAATATAGATCGTAATGCCCATACCAGAAACTAACAAGTAATTATTATTAATTATACTTGATATTTCAAATGCAAGGCATTGAAAAAAATTAAATTTTTAAGAATGCTAGATAAATTAACTATTTTTCTATTCACTAAAGTTTGGTATCTCAGAATTATGCAAATTATTATTTTTTTCTTTTGTAACTTAGACATTAAAATAACAACTATGTTTTGCAGTTTATGAATACAGAACACAGATTTTTTTGCCCTTCCCAACAAGCAAAAATATCCTTTGCTGACTGAACTGAATTTCTATTGAGCTTAATATATCATACATGGTAACAATTGCAGAGATTTTTTAATATATATTTATATTTTTGACTAAGTGATGCCACAGTAAATACTAACTGCATTTAAACTAGCTAAACTAAAATATTGATTACTAAACAGTTTCAGATTTCATTATAGTTTTCTTATTTTTCCATGTCAAAATAGAGGACACAAAATGTAACCAAAACCAGAAGTCTTTCACTGATACTTCTCAGAATAATAAAATATCAGATTTTATATTGAAAATTTGTAAACAAACTATTCAAAATCAAAGATCATCGCAGTTCCAAAATGTGATGTTCACCTGAATCTAGTTTATATTTGATAATTACTAAAAGACACTGTTATGATGAGTCTTGGCCAAACCTTACTTTACAATTGATTTTTCACTTATTTTCTTATCTTAGTAATATAAAAATCCAGTCTTGTTAAATTACCTATGCTAAATAATTGTTGGAGGTTGCAGCTTACCTCAGCTTGTCTAGAAATAATAGCTATTAATAGCAATTATTAAAAAAAAAATGAAATAAATGAAGAGAAAATCTGATGGTGAAAGGGGGAAAAAAAACTATATTTTTATAATAAATTTAAGGAAATTCATTCCTATTATATGGAGAATATCTAAATATCCTTGAAAAAAATCTTATGCAAGGTAGCACAAATGCCGACAAAACAAATTACTAATCATTTTATAATCCTTTGCTGATAGCTTACCTCTGGACTAACTAAACTAATTTAATCTATTTCTTCATAGCCATTCCAGATATTATTACATCTTTGTAAAAAGAAACAAAAAGAAAAAAAAAATGCATGCTTGGATTTTATTTTTCTATGATCTGGTTTTTTGTTCTAATCTTTGTCAACTAATCATCATAGCTATGTTTGTCCATATATTTAGTGATCATGTCATTTCATCTAAAACTTTGCCATACATTGGTATTTTGAGGTTTAACTTTCTTTGCAGGTGCTGATTATGACAAACCACTGGAAGATCGCAATAAAAGTAAAAGAAAATATCAACCTCTCAGGAGATATAGTCTGGCATACTGGTTAGGGTTTTGATGTCTACTGCCTGTGTGGAAGTTGGTTGAATATTGTGGCAGCATAGTATTTCTTGATGTGGGGCAACATTTGCTGTATAAACTGAAACATTCTTCAAGATTATAGAGCCACATTTCTCTATGTAGGACTTTTAATTTCCTTGCTAATGAATTAAATATTATAGTTTCAAACTGATGTGTTGTTGTTTTTTAAATAAAAATATTCTATACAGAAATTGGTTATTGTAGTTGTTGTAAATGCTAAACATCAGAATCACTGATTTTATGCATCTCTCTTTGCACATCTTCATCATGGTAAAGAATTCCCTTCTTCATGACCTGAAAAAACTTTAACTCTTCAACATTCAGATCACTCTGTCACATGTAATTAATCATACATTATCTCATACCTTCAAGATTTCAATATGATTGTGCAATTTTAGAATGGCATTGTAGGATAAGTGTGAGGGGTCAGATCTAACTGGTTTGAACATAAAACAGGTAGAATATTTGAGCCAGATTAAATGCTAAGATGTTAAACTTTAACAACTACCAACCTTATGCAAAATGTGACCTACATAGGGTATTGGTCCCACATCTGAGACGGTGCTACTGGTACACATAAACATCCTAGACTTTATCAAAAGAGGAAAATAGAGATGGTAGCACCTGACTAATTGGTATGAAAATATTCACCAACATACTTTAAATTTTCTGGTCCACAAACATGACATTTCCTCTCTCTCTCTCTCTCTCTTTTCTACTGTTACTTACAGTACAGCTGGCTGATATTGTGCCTCCTCCACTCAAGTGCTCCCAAATCACTCATGCATACTGTGTTTCCACCGCCAAGCCCCATGCTAAATGCTATACTGAGTTCTCTGGAAATTCACTTCTGTGTATGTCTTTCCAGCAATCAACTTGCATTCTGTTCAGTCTTGGTAGTTTTTAAGGGTCTGTAAAAACAATGGGCTCTTTCTTTCATATCAATATAAGACCACTGCCTTTTTTTATATCACTTAAGGAACCTGTGATGTCAATATAAATATGTGTGACGAAGAATTTCTAATTTTCAAGTCTGTTGTAATGCTTTTGGTAAACGAATGTTACCATCAAAATATGTTTTAGATCTTTAATCTGAACATATTTAAAAACTTCCAACCATTCTCTTGACATTGCAAATGCCTCATCAATCATTTTATACATACATATATATATATATCTTCTTTTACTTATTTTATACATATATATATATCTTTTACTTATTTCAATCATTTGAATGTAGTCATGCTGGAACACTGCCTTTAGTCAAACAAATCGACCCCAGGACTTATTCTTTGTAAGCCTAATACTTATTCTATTGGTCTCTTTTGCTGAACTGCTATGTTACAGGGACATAAACACACCAACATCAGTTGTCAAGTGATGGTATGGGGACAAACACAAATACATACATACACATATGGGCTTTCAGTTTCCATCTATCAAATCCACTCACAAGGCTTTGGTTGGCCCGAGGCTATAGTGGAAGACACTTGCCCAAGATGCCACACAGTAGAACTAAATCCGGAACCACGTGGTTGGGAAGCAAGCTTCTTACCACACAGCCAAGCCTGCACCTATATATATATATTCGCCTTATATATATATATATATATTCTCCATTGGCATTGCTTTATTTCATTTTACAGTTTCACTAATATTAAGCTCATTGTTATTGCCTCCTGTTTCCATTTTTTTATTATTAATGTTTGCTGTGTTTTTTGTATATTTTTAATTGATAAATATTTAACGAATTCTGTGCAAGCAAGCCTATACAGACCATTTAAGGCATTTTTACATTTGAGTTTATTTAATGCTTAATGAAATTCTTGGTTTGTTTGATGTATGACTCTAATAATCCTGCTGGCCTTCTGTGTTTCTAGTTTTTCACTTGCTTTGTGGTTTGTAGAGTGACTCATTGCAATAGGAAGCTATTTCAGGTCAAGTTTGAAGCTGACTAATTCTGAACTCTCTTTTTAACCTTCTCTTACATCACACACTGCAAATGGGAGAAGATATCACAAAGAATGTTAGCCATTTCTCTCTCTCTCTCTCTCAACATTTTCAGCTTTTTATTTAAATTACTTTGGCAAATAAATGTTGTTTCAAGGTGGTAGGTTTTAAATGTACTGTTGACCTCATCTAAACAAGATATTAGAAACTATTAAAAAAGTACTTCTAGTCATTTATCTTGGACATTTAATTTTGGTTTGTTAATAAAAAAGAAACACACTCAAATGGCTACAAAGTGATTTTGTTAAAACATTCAAGGAAGCACAAGAAAAAAGGGGAGCTTACAGTGATATATGGAGGGATTTTCAAAAATATATGCTTCTGTAACTGAAAAACCAATATGGTTTTATTAAATAGGTAAAAGCTGATTTAATGTTTAGAATATTAAAAAGCCACATTACTATGCTGCGGAACAGAAGAATAACAGAAGACCAATATAGTTTACAAGTATGGAAGACAACACTTACCATGTTCTGCTCTTGGAACTTTTCAGTGTAATTTTTATTTGTTTTTTTTTTCTTTTTCTTGTTTCAGTCATTGGACTACAGCTATGCTTGAGCATTACTTGAAGGGTTTTAGCTGAACAGATCAACTTCAGTATTTTTTTTTTTTTTTAGTTTGGTACTTATTCTATTGGTTTCTTTTGTTAAACTGAAAAGTTATGGGAACATAAACAAACCAACACAGGTTGTCAAGTGGTGGTGGGGCAACAGACATAGGCACAAAGATGTGCTCACACACACATATATATACATACATATATATATATATGTATTATATATGGTAAATGAAAGTCAGAAGATGGAACATATGACAATTTTTATTATTAATCACGATGATTGTTTCAACATGTCTAGCATTGATCCCTCATACGTGGGACACTTAACAACTGGTTCAGAAGCATCTAGTGGTGCAGATGTGCTTCATTGGGTGATAAATAGATACAACTCGTTAAAATAACATTTCCGCATGACAGGCTTAGTGGGCTTCTTAGCTATACAATCCTGCCGTGTTGAACTAACAGTAATTAATCACTAAGTAAGAAAAGCATATGACCAAGTATTAGTAGTAACACTGACAAAATAAAAGATAGCTCAGGAGGGGTTGTAGAGATGCTGGAGTTGAGGTGAGTAGAAATGTACTGAGAAGAGTTAAAATGAAAGAGAGCTTAAGCAAAATTCTTCACATTCAAGAAGCATGTGTTCATTTAATGTGTGTGTTTTTTTTTTTGCCATGTCGGTTGAACAGGGAGTTGTGTGAGGCAGGATTTTAAATGTGCTTTCAGTCACTAACCTATTTTTTTACTACCCACAAGGGGCTAAACACAGAAGGGACAAACAAGGACAGACAAACGGATTAAGTTGATTATATCGACTCCAGTGTGTAACTGGTACTTATTTAATCAACCCCGAAAGGATGAAAGGCAAAGTCGACCTTGGCGGAATTTGAACTCACAATGTAATGGCAGACGAAATACTGCTAAGCATTTTGCCTGGCGTGCTAATTTTTCTGCCACTTTGTCGCCTTTCAGTCACTAACCCTTATCTATTTTTCAAGTAAGAAATTTTTTTATGCCAGAGGTCATTGAAAGTGGGAAATGACCAGTCACAGTGTGAACAGGGAACTTAAACATCTTCACCATATTGCTGTCTACTTAATGTTCCATTCACTTCCATGCCACAGCAGCATGGAGGTAAATGGAACAGTAGACAAAACCATAGAAACTGAGAAAAAGCCTGGAAAGATTGGAAGGAAAGTGAGACCAGAAAATATCGGGTAACTAGAAGAGAAGCTAGGCATCAAGTATACATAATGTGGAGAGATGCTGAAAATAAGGAGCTTGATAATGCTATCTTGCAACAGGAAGATTAGAGTTGTGTGTGTATCAATGTGAACTTGGATGTTATTGGGGTAAAATGTGTTCAAAATGATATTGTTACTGAAAAGGAAAAGCTTTGGAAATGTTAGAGCGGGAGGTTGCTGAAGAGAATGTGTAGAAGTTGACTTAAAAGAAGAACCAACTATTGAAGTTGGCAGCTATAATGTTGAAAGGGCAATTAAGGATATGAAGATAGAGAAAGTAGTCAAACTATCAATGACAGCTGCTGAGGTCCTGAAAATATCCAGCAAAGTAGGACATGGGTTGGTCACTCATACATTCAATCAGGTAGTCCAAGAAGGGTTCATATGAGGGTGGGCTGAAAAGTTCATAGGTTGACAATGAAGAGGTATAAAATCTGGTATGCATTAATTTCAACACTTCTTAATAACTGTATTGTTTCTTTCCAGGTAAACTCAGCTGACTGCTCAAAGAACATTTCAAAAATAACTAGTAGTGACTTCTCTTGAAAATGGACAAAATTTGGCATCATGGTGTTATCAAATACCTGCAAAAAAGGGTTTAACCCCCCCCCCCCCCCTGAGATTCATGCTGATACTATTACTACATTAGAGGATGATGCTCCAGCTTTATCAATACTGCAAAAGTAAGCAGTTAAATTTAGGAGGGGAAGAGATAATCTTGAAGGTGACCCAAGGTCCTTTAACTGCCACCACTGAGGAAAACATTGTGTTTACCACATGGTGATGGATGACAGGTGATTGACTATAAATCAAATAACCAATGCTATTAGAATATCCCATGAGGGAATTTGGAATATTCTGCACAATGAACTTGGCATGACGTTGGTTTCTGTTTGATGGGTACCATGTCTTCTGACACCTGATCAAAAGTATACCAAGCTGATTAGATCATAGGAAATGTAACATTGTTTGAGGTAGATCCACTGGGTTTCCTTGAGCATTCCTGACTCAGGCTGAGTGTTCGTTTCACCACTTTCAGCCTGAGACAAAGAGACAATCCATGTAGTAGAAACACCCCTTATCACATGCTCCAAAAAGGCCATGGTCACTTCATCTACAAGGAAGGTGATGGCCTCAGTTTTATGGGAAACAAAAGGTGTGTTTATGACTATCTTCAAAAGGGCTACACTATCAATGGAGAATACTATGCCAAATTTTTGAGGCAGTTATGAAAGGCTATCAAGACCAAACACCCAAAAAAACTGATGAAAGAGGTTTTGTTTCATCAGGGCAATGCTCCAGCACACAAGTCCTCGGTTTCAATGGCTGCTGTGCATGACTGTGGCTTTGAATTGGTTGGTCACCTTCCCTATTCTCCTGATTTGGTCCCATCTGACTATCATCTGTTTCCCAACATAAAAAAAAAAACTTAGCTGGGGATGAGTATTGCAGTAATGATGATGTAATTTCTGGTGTTGATGACTTTTATGACCAACAGGATGACAGCTTCTTCACCAATGGGTCCAAACACTGCAACACCTGACATGAAGTATGTGAACCGGAAGGGGGACTATGTTGAAAACTAAACTTTGTTTGGTCACATTTCATGATAGTATCTTGGTTGGCCTTTGAACTTTTCAGCTGAACCTCATGGCCACTGACTGACAAAACAGTATTACTAACTGTAAAAGAAATGCTCTAGGAAGACGTAACCACAGAGGCACCAAACTGTTGGACCAACTTATGGAAGTAACAGCATTATATAACTCAACTGAGAAGAAAGACAATTGTTAGACAAGACACAGTTCAGGTTGTTGCAAAGATGGAGTATCACGGATACTTTCTTTCTAATGAGACGGCTACAGAAGTTCTGTTATGAAAAAGTTACTATACCTAGCATTTGTTAATCTGAAGATGGTTTTGACAGGGTAGTCAAGTGATTGCTTAGAAAACTAGATGTAGCTGAATGGTTTGTGAAAGCTGTACAAGCTGTGTACAGAGATGCTGTCAAAAAGGTGAGATTTGGCCATGAGTTCCGTGAGGAAGTGAGCAAGCAGGTAAGTGTTGTAAGTGTTCATCAAGGCTCAGCTCTTGGCTCACTTCTGTTTCTTACAGTTCTCTTGGTCATAACAAAATTTTAAGGCTGGCTGTCTGTCATTTCTGATTTAAGGCACAAGACCAGCCATTTTGAGGGAAGGGGAAGTAGTTGATACCATCAACACCAGTACTTGACTGGATGAAAGGTAAAGTTGACTTCAGCAAGATCAAATGTGAAGAACTGCAACAAATACTGTAATGCATTATTTTCAACATTCTAACAATTCTTCACACTATATATATATATATATATATATATATATATATATATATTGCCATCTGTGTATCATGCTAAATGTATACATATTGTTAGAAGACATGATGCTGAGGAATTGTCTGAAATAAATCTCTTTACAGACTTGTTGTGCTTTGATATATTGGAAATAGGGAATAATACATTTATTGATATTGTGAAGGCTTGACAAACTAGAAAAACTTGATATATTCAATTGAAACAGTATTAGAATAAAATTGCCATCTGTGTATCATATTAGAAGGCATAGAGCTTGATAACATATGACAATATCTTCTGTATATTTTGCTGACTGTTTCCCTAATTCTCTTTCTGTGATTGATATTCTACAGACTTGTAGCAGGAATATTTGGCAGTCCCAAAACAACTAAGAATGGAAACTAGATTACTGAGTTTCAACAATCAGGATTTGCGTTAGACATTGATGATGTGAGCACATGACTAACCAGTCAGAACTCTGGCAGAAATGACTGTATCAACATGAATGCTAGGCAGCACTAAGGAATTGATCGGATTTTTGTTGAAGCCATTGTTTACAATAAGCAAATAAAACATGTAGACGAGGGAAATTAATTGTATCTGGCCCGAATATCCTACCTGTTTTATGTTCAACAAACCAGATCTGGTCTCTCATACTTATCCAACAATCATCATCATCATCATCATCATCCTCATCATTTAGCATTTGTTTTCCATGGTGGAACAGGTAGGGTGGTTTGACAAGAGCTAACTAGCTGAAGGCTGTTCAAGCTCCATGTTTGTTTTGGCATGGTTTCTATGGCTAGATGCCTTTCCTAATGCCAACCACTTTAGAGTGTACTGGGTACTTTTACACAGAACCAGAAAGGATGCTTTTATGTGGCACCAGCACGGGTGCTTTTTACATGGCACTAGCACCCACGAGCTCACAAGGTAAGGATTGCTCAGCTGAAAAGGGATGCAAGGACAATCATGATTTATTTAGCTTGATGTGTCTTCTCAAGTGCAGCAAACCACCAGAAGTCACAGTCCCTTGTCATACCCTCTGTGAGGCCTAATGTCTGAAGATCCATTCTTGCCACTTGGTCTCATATTTTTCTGGGTTCACCCCTTTCACATGTTCCTAAAAATAAACAATAACATCATCAATGTTATGAGATAATGCATGATTAATTCAAAACAATGAGAATAACTAAGCATTACATTTCTCAGAGTTATTGGAATGCTAAAGGGTTAGATAATGATGATGATTTCAATATGTATTTGGCATTTGCTAAATCCTGACATTTGTAATTAAAATTAATAATTTATCACTAGATACAGTTTGGCAAGCTCTCAATAATCAGGATTTGAAGAAGTGTAATGAAAAGCTGAAAATATTAATTACAAAGAGAAATAAATCAGTGGCTATCTGTTTCATGTTAATGTCATTTTACCATACTGAGATGGTTTGGCTGGCTCTGTTCCAGGGTAATATCTCTTGTTGATTCATTCATCATTTGATATACACAACACAATAAATAATTACTATGCATTTTTAACAGATATCTATATGAGTTGTGAATGGTGGTAACTTCATAAAAAAACAGTAAAATAAAGTGATTGATACAAGAATCAATCATTTCACTTTATTTTGTACTTTTGATTTCCAGATATAGTCAACAGCTTGGACTGAGATAAGATAAACACTGCTTAACCTATTATATGTGAGTCATCAATATTCATAAATGTAAATATGAATGTGTGCATGCATGCATGCATGTGTGTGTATTGGCTTTTTTTTCAATATATTCAAAGATTAGGAATACATAGTTGATGCAAAAAATTAAATTTTCTTACATCATATTTTATATACATGTATACATGTGTGTGTGTGTGTATATATATATATATATATACATACATATATATATATATCGTCATCTAACATTTGTCTTCCATGCATGCATGAGTAGGACAGTTAACAGGAGCTGGCCATGTAGAAGACTACTCCAAGCTATTGTGCCTGTTTTGGCTGGGATTTTATAGTTGGATGCCCTTCCTAACACCAACCACTCTGCAGAGTGGACTTAGTGCTTTTTACATGGCACTAGCAGGTGAAGTCATTTTTGGCAAGATTTTTATGGCTGGATGCCCTTTCAAATGCCAACCATTTTACAGTGTGGACTGGATGCTTTTTACATGGCACCAACACTGACAGGGTCACCAAGTAACTTACAAAACAATATATATATATACACACACACACACACATATTTCCGTGAGAGTTAGAGGTTGGGAAGCCAACCAACTAAGGGATAGTACCTATCCAATATACTGCTGGTAGTGTGCCCAATTATTAATACCTAAGTGCTGGTTATTGCGTAGCAATTTTGCAGTCGAGTGTCATATATGGGCGGTGTTAAAAGTGGCTTACCCTTAATTTATACAGCAAAAAGAAAATGGAGGGGATACAAGAATGACATACATCAGCCAGCAGACATTCTATTATATCTATTTATTCCAAAACAAGAGGGAGTATTATAAGAATACATACACATTCAAATACTGTGTATTACACAAATATATACTAGTAATACATAAGAGTAAAAGATTAAAAGATCAGTTCCTTATGGCCATTTCTGCCAAAAGGCTACGATATCCTCCATGCTAGTTCTAATCTCTTAAGTGTTCTGTAGGGATGAGTAGATAGAGTTTGGATGTTGAGTATGCCTCTGATGAAGCCTAGAGGCACACTCAACATCAAAACCTAAGACCTAAGAAGCATCAAATGTGGTGTGCAAGAGAGATGACTGCGCTGGTATGGGCATGTGGCGAGAATGGATGAGGATAGCTGTGTGAAAAAGTGCCACGTCCTAGCGGTTGAGGGAACGTGTGGAAGAGGTAGACCCAGAAAGACCTGGGATGAGGTGGTGAAGCACGACCTTCGAACATTGGGCCTCACTAAGGCAATGACTAGTGACCGAAACCTTTTGGAAATATGTAGTGTGTGAGAAGACCCAGCAAGCCAAGTGAGACCATAACCCGTGGCTTATGCCAGGGGTGTAACCAACCCACTTATGCATACCTTTCCATCGTTGGACACTAAACTCTGCTTGCAAAGACCTGTTCAGACAAGTGAAATCAAAATCAAATCAAATTCAATGACTGGCACCCGTGCCAGTGGAGCGCTAAGAGCACCATCTGAGTGTGATCACTGCCAGAACAGCTGACTGGCTTCTGTGCCGGTGGCACATAAAAAACACCATCCAAACGTGATCGTTACCAGTGTTGGCTTACTGGCACTTGTGCTGGTGGCACATGAAAAACATTCGAGCAAGGTCATTGCCAGTGCCACTGGACTAGCTCTTGTGCAGTTGGCACGTAAAAAAAAAACATTTGAGCGTGGCCGTTGCTAGTACCACCTGACTGGCCCTCGTGCCAGTGAAACGTAAAAACACCCACTACACTTTTGGAGTGGTTGGCGTTAGGAAGGACATCCAGCTGTAGAAACTCTGCCAGATTAGATTGGAGCCTAGTGCAGCCATATGGTTCGCCAGTCCTCAGTCAAATCTTCCAACCCATGCTAGCATGGAAAGCAGACATTAAACGATGATGATGATGATGATGATGTAAATATATGTAAACATTTTTTGCTTGTCTCAGTCATTGGATTGTGGCCATGCTGGGGGTACCATCTTGAAGGGTTTTAGTCAAACAACTTGACCACCTCCCCCTGTGGGATGAAGTTAAAATAACAGATAGAGAACACCACTAGAAAATACGAAAACTAAAAGAAGCAGCACATATGCTAGGACACAACAATCTCCTAAGCAGACTAAATGCAGATACGAATAGGATATGGGAACTGGTTTAAGGAAGGATAGGAAAATATTAGATTTATAAGCCCTAAATTTCATTCCATAATTACCCAAGGATATAGTGGTTAAGAGCATGGGCTACTAACCTCAAGATTCCACGTAGTGACCTGAATAATAATGATAATAATAATAATAATAATAGTCATTGTCGTCGTCATCATCATCATTGAAAAATACCTTAGGAATGAGAACCCAGGTTCAAAATTTTCCCAAGACATCTGATGAAGGCTGGAGGGTATATCAGCCAAATTGTTGTGTTAACAACAAACAAGATGAGGACAAATATCCGTCAAATGTAAATAATGAACTCGACCATTGTACTTATTTGTTATAAAGTCTGGTACTTATTTTATTGGTCTCTTTTGCCAAACTGCTTAGTTATGAGGATGTAAACAAACTAACATCTGTTATCAAGTGATGGTGGAGACAGACACAAACACAGAAACATACACATATGCATATATACAAGAGTTTCTTTCAGTTTCCATCTACCAAATCCTCTCAAGGCTTTGGTTTGCCTGGGACTACAGTACATAATAGATGACACTTGTAGGAGAATTGAACCTGAATCCACGTGGTCGGAAAGTAAACTTCTTACCACACAGCCACAAAGAAGCTAAATACTAATGATTCAGCAAAATTTATCAGATATTATAATTACTTGCATGTTATCATCATCATCATCATTTAGCGTCCGTTTTCCATGCTAGCATGGGTTGGACGATTTAACTGGGGTCTGTGAAGCCGGAAGGCTTCATCAGGCCCAGTCAGATTTGGCAGTGTTTCTACGGCTGGATGCCCTTCCTAACGCCAACCACTCCGTGAGTGTAGTGGGTGCTTTTTACGTGCCACCTGCACAGGTGCCAGACAGAGCTGGCAAACGGCCACGAACGGATGGTGCTTTTATGTGCTACCGGCACGGGGGCCAGGCGAGGCTGGCAACAGACATGAACGGATGGTGCTTTTATGTGCTACCAGCACGGGGGCCAGGCGAGGCTGGCAACGGACACAAACGGATGGTGCTTTTACGTGCTACCGGCACGGGGGTCAGGCGAGGCTGGCAACGGACACGAACGGATGGTGCTTTTACGTGCTACCGGCACGGGGGCCAGGCGAAGCTGGCAACAGACACAAACGAATGGTGCTTTTACGTGCTACCAGCACGGGGGCCAGGCGAGGCTGGCAACAGACAAACGATCGGATGGTTTATTAACCACAGCTGCAATTTCCACTGATGTTGATTTGGTTTGATTTTGACTGTTCTCACTGGTCTTGCCGGGTCTTCTCACACACAGCATACTTCCATAGGTCTCGGTCTCTAGTCATTTCCTTGGTGAGACCTAAAGTTCGAAGGTCGTGCTTCACTACCTCATCCCAGGTTTTCCTGGGTCTACCTCTTCCACAGGTTCCCTCAACTGCTAGAGTGTGGCACTTTTGCACACAACTATCTTCACCCATTCTTGTCACATGCTCATACCAGCGCAGACGTCTCTCTTGCACACCACAACTGATGCTTCTTAGGTTCAACTTTTCTCTCAAGGTACTTACACTCTGTCGATTATGAACACTGACATTACACATCCATTGGAGCATACTGGCTTCATTTCTTGTGAGCTTACGCATATCCTCAGCAGTCACAGCCCATGTTTCACCACCATGTAGCATGGCTGTACGTACACATGCATCATACAATCTGCCTTTTACTCTGAGCGAGAGGCTTTTTGTCACCAGCAGGGGTAAGAGCTCTCTAAACTTTGCCCAGGCTATTCTTACTCTAGCAGTTACACTTTCAGCACACCCACCCCGGCTACTGACTTGGTCACCTAAGTAGCGGAAGCTATCAACTACTTCTAGTTTTTCTCCCTGGAACATGGTAGATATTGGTCTCTGCACATTTTCAGTGTTTATTGCTCCTGAGCATCTGCCACAGACAAAACTATTTTCCTAGTTAGCCTTCCTTTGACATTGCTACACCTCTTATGTGTCCATAGCTTGCACTTGGTGCATCTTATAGAGTTTCTACCTACACCTTTTTTACAGATCGAGCAGGGCCATCTACCTGAAGGCGTTTGTGACTTTCCTACTTATTAGGACTTTGGTTTTGGCTAGATTGATTCTGAGGCCCTTCGATTCTAGACCTTGCTTCCACACCTGAAACTTCTCCTCCAGTTCTGATAGTGACTCAGCAATTAGAGCAAGATCATCAGCATAGAGGAGCTCCCAGGGGCATCCTGTCTTGAATTCCTCCATTATTGCCTGGAGGACTAAACGTACTGAAATACAAAATTGCTTGAGTTTAGCCAAGCTTTCAGTTTTGTTATTTTCTACCCACAGAAGTGTAGTTAGTATTTTAGATGACAAAGTAATTAACAATAAACATTATACATGAAGATGAAACCTTTGTTAATATTTCAACAGTATCTGATTAAGGTTTTTGATGTTTCAACCAAAATACGATAACAATTATAAAGAGTATGTTTAATCAATCAAAACAAATTTTCTTTGTTATTCAGTACAAAAATTTTCAGTTACCAACAAACTTTTATTTCAACCATTATTTTTGAGA
This sequence comes from Octopus sinensis, assembly GCF_006345805.1. Classification (NCBI taxonomy): domain Eukaryota; kingdom Metazoa; phylum Mollusca; class Cephalopoda; order Octopoda; family Octopodidae; genus Octopus; species Octopus sinensis. Next base: position 156,707,503 of record NC_042997.1, read on the forward strand.
TTTTAGTCTGAGAATGTAAGTGTACTGTCCACAATTTTTCCTAAGATAGGTGATGCTCAAAATGTAAACAATGAAATGTTCCTCCTGAATAAAATTTTTTAATGCTCCAAATGAATATAATTTTTAAATGTTCTAAAAGAATAAAATTCTTAAAAATGTTCCAAATGAATAGAATTTGCATTAAACATTTTGTTTCTTGATTATTTTACTTTTCATCACAGCTTCATTGATTTCAGTCTTGGAGAGAATTTCACAGGATTCTAATGCATATAATAGCTGTTGTTTTGCATTACCAATAAACATATTGGCAAGAAAGTTTGGTAAACCTGATATTCCATTGGACATAGTAAACAGTGGTGGGATAACTGTTCCCATTACCTGAAAAATCATTAACATAGAGATTATGTTTTAAGAGGAGAAGGACAAAATATTTCATTTTCATAAAAGGTACTTCTACCTAGCGATCTATTCTTCCTGAGCCACTAACTTTTCTCTTACCCTACTTGCTCTCCATACTGATATTTACCGTCAACCAAAATGCCACCCTTGTTCATCACTCATTACTTCACCTCTACCCCCTTCTCTAGCTATCAATTGCTCTCCCCTCATACTCTTATGAAACTTCTTACCTCACCCACCAATTCCCTTTCTGTCTCCTCTCTTATACTCACCTCCTTATATCTTGAGAGTTTGCTCTGGTACCCCATCGCAACCAGCTTCATCTTCTTCCCAGCTACTCCCATCCACTTATATAATATCGGGTAGCCATGTATCTTCAGCATAGCAAGACAAGTGTTTGTCTCTCAGTCATACTTTAGCTTTCAACACTTGGCTTAAATCCACCTCTCCCTTTTAAATACCCGCCTAAACATCTTAGGTTTTTTTTTTCTTTCTTCCTTTCCCCCCCTTTTCTTTTTCTGTTTTGCAAGTTACTTAACAACCTCACTAGTGCTGGTGGCATACAAAAAGTACCCAGTATACTCTGTAAAGTGGTTGGTGTTAGAAAGGGTATCCATCTGTAGAAGCCATGCCAAAGTTGACACTGAAGCGTGGGGCAGTTCTGCAGCTAGCTGGATTCCATCAAACTGTCAAACTATGTCAGCATGAGAAATGATTATGAACTAGAGAAATTTTCAACAAACTTACACAATTAATTGTGTTATAGAAAGATTTGTAAGCAAGTTTAATATTACATTTTATGAACATTAAGATTGTTTAGTTTCTCATGTTTATGTACATAAGACTAATGTCGCCCCCTCACCATTCCTCTGTCACAGCAATAATAATCCTTTATCAAGAACAGTTGCTATATAAAGACTAAAAAAGTAACCTCTATTAAAATGCATCAACATCTTGTATATTAGAAACATAAAAACAACATTAAATGCAATCAAGCATGACTCTCAATAACATAAAACAAAAAACAAAAGTATAAAGAATTACCGACAATAAATCTCCACAATAAATCACATAAGAAAAGTAATAAAACAAAAATGTTACACAAACAATAAGAACACACATACACACACACATATCAAAACAATGAAGTCACTGCTATCTGGGCTCATAATCCCTCCACAACAAATCTAAACAAACTGCTAAGAACACAAAGTTGTAATTTCATACCTACACCTATAAAAAATCACTTCAATAGACCACACCTATTACCAACCTACACAGAGAACAAAATACATAAGATAAAAAATACCTGAACTTTTTTTTAATCTTTTAGTCAGGAGAGAAAGCAGTGCCCATGACCTGTTATATGATCTCTGAGACAGATGAGAAGGGAGGAAGGTAGCATCAAACCCACAAGCCTGGCCTGAATGCTTGTAACAGAATGGACTCTGCTAAAGATACCCATGTTACTTTTAATAGAAAGTGATGTCAAATCAGACAACATATTAATCCCACTACTCATGTAGGCCATGGAAGGATTTGAACTCAGAGTACAAAGTGTGAGAACAGATATTGCACGGTATCCAGTCTGACATTCTAACAGTTCCACCAATCCTTTTTTATTGTGTGAGTTCATAAGAGTTTCAAAGGATGATCAGTGTCTGCGAAAACAGTTCCTGTCTGTATTTGTAAACCACTATACATGACTGGTACTAGGTCGTCCTTGTGTTACACCTTCTTACCACAGGATGCCCGCAGACATTATCCAGCACCACCAGGTTCAAGAACAGACACTGCCTGGAGTTTAACCATTGCCCTCCAATTAGCCCTAGCACCTGTCCACCTTGTCCAGTTAGCCCTAGCACCTGTCCACTTTGTCCAGTTAGCCCTAGCACCTGTCAGACCTGTCCACCTTGGGTGGCCCTACCAGGGACTCAAAGTCCCCAACAGCATAGCCTTGACACTCGTTTAACCTTCCCACCACAATGAGATCAAGAGTTGGACCTTGAGCAAGGGTTGTACCTTGAGCAAGGTTTTTTATTGATTGTGAATGGATGAAAGCCAATGTTGAACCTAGCAAGATTTGAATTCTGTTCAACACTCTAACAAATGTATTAATATGTCACAAGAGGAACAGTTTGTTGCTGTAACAAGTTCCACTTTGCTGGAACTTGTTGCAGGTGTCCCTGTTACTGCAGGTTCAATTACCCATGAACATGCAAATGCATATACAGTGGCAGCTTGTAGATAAAATTAGTGGGGGTGCTGCTTCAGAAAACTTTTAGCAATTGTTTTAATAGTGTGTAAAAGGAAAGAAACATATGAAAAGAATATTTATACATAAACTTGATCTGTTCGTGTTTTATCCTCTGCCAGGTAGTGTGTTTAATTTGTTCACTGAACACTGCCACGAATACCCCCTTGTTTTTCAAAAATCTCCCCTGAATCACAAAATAAGGGGGGGGGGGGGAAATCTACTCTATTTTTCAAAGAGAAACACTACCTTTCACCAGCACTGTGTGAATGACTGTTGTCTCTCCTTAGTGTAAAGCTTCCTTTACATTGCTAGAACTGTGAAGCACACAGTTCTATACAAGGATTTTGTATTTTTTTCATAAACTAGGGGATGGCTACTGACATTTAGCTTAAGGATTATATAATCCACAAGTATAAAGAAAGAATTAAAGAAAAAAGGACCCCTTATATTGAATGTTATCAATAATATTGAGTGAAAAGAGGGGGTGCTGTAGTTCTGCAGTGCTTATATATGAGCAGCCACTGTGCATATACAATGTTGTCCTAAATAAGATAACATTACAGGTGTAAAAGACTGGGAACATTATCTTTCCCACTAAGTCCAGTCAAACAAAAAATGCATATGATTACAAAACTAGCAGTAGTACCAGCATCTCATTAGCACTTACTGTCACCATTATAGATAGATAAGTCATACCTGTATTTCAAAGGGTTACCCTTGTTACATTCTGTCTCACACTGAATCTGCATGAGAATAAATACGTTAAGAGTATGTGTGGATGTGGAGAGCTCAGCTGCTTGCATGTTAATTTCATGAGCAAGCTATTGTGCTGATTGGATCAACTGGAACCCTCATTGTTGTAACTGATGGAGAGTCAGGCTAGAGATAAATGCAGAAGAACAGTTGATGAATCCTGACCAAGTGCATTCTGACTATATTAGTTTAGACCATCAACAGAACCTACTGGATCAGACAGGACAGCATAATGTGTACTCGATACATAAAAGCTCTACATGTCAGAATGAACAGTATACAAGGGAGGGCTGAAAGACGTGGTTGGAAGCCCAACTTTCTGAGTTCTTTTACAGGGTTTAGAAAAACTGAAGGACTACTGAAATAAGTGTGTGAATCTGAGGATGGAATATGTTAAATAAAATCATTGCAAAGACCTGTTGGGGCAAATGAAATCGAAATCAAATTCGATAACTGTCATTTGTGCTTGTGGAGCACTAAGAGCACCATCCGAGCGTGATTGTTGCCAGAGCGGCAAACTGGCGTTTGTGCCGGTGGCATGTAAAAAGCACCATTCAAGCATGATCATTACCAGTGTCGCCTTACTGGCACTTGCGCTGGTGTGCAAGTGACATGTAAAAAAAAGAAGAAAAACGAATTTTTCGAGGCCATTACCAGTACCGCCTGACTGGCCCCACTACACTCTCGGAGTGGTTGGTGTTAGGAAGGGCATCCAGCTGTAGAAACTCTGCCAAATCAAGATTGGAGCCTGGTGCAGCCATCTGGTTCACCAGTACTCAGTCAAATCGTCCAACCTATGCTAGCATGGAAAGCGGATGTTAAACGATGATGATAATTAACTCATCCTCCTGTATTTTCTTTTACCCAAAGTCAAGAACTTTTCAGCACCCCTTCACAGTCCCCAATCACATAGAGGAATGGTATGTCTAGAGTAGTGAATAAATGGCTTACACTCAGTCATCTAAGCATATCTCATTGACCTATATCATATTACTAAACATCTATCTATTTTATCATGGTTGACTGGGTTTACACAAGGAAAAAACAAAACAAAAATGGCATGCTTTGATTATCATGTTGCACTCTGCACAACCAGTAAGTGTGTGATTATGATGGACTGTATATACTCAAGTTAGGCATTTTTTGAAAGCTGAATTTATGGATTGAACTGCAAAAATATCGTAGCTGGGATAGGGGGCTTTGCTGTCCTGGGCAGCTGTATAAACCTATATAGATAGGCTTGTGGGAACTGGGGAGCAAACTTAAGGGTCATCCTGGACAGCTCACACTCTGGTTACACTACTGCATGACAGCTATGTCATGAATATACTTGATGATGATGTTGATGATGATGATATTGGTGATACTATCAGCATAATTTCAACAACAACAACATAATTACCTCTCATCTTCGCAATAAAATTAAAGAGACCGTACTTAGATTAAATATGCTTTAAGTATCTATTTAAATCAGTGGTTCTCAACTGGGGTCCATATGTCCTCTGTGAGTTCATATAAAATTGTTGAGGGGCCACACAACAAAATAGTAAACTGGGATCCACAATAGTAATTTAAGGGCCCCTGAAAATATAAAGAACTTTAGAACTTTCTGTTATAAATCTTTAATCTTTTACTTGTTTCAGTCATTGGACTATGGTCATGATGGAGCAATGTCTTGAAGAGTTTAAACAATCAAATTAGCCCTAATAATTGCTTTTAAAATTTGGGATCTATTTTATTAATCTCTTTTTCTGAACCACTAAGTTACAGATATATCATCATATCTTTACACCCCACATCTTTACACATACACATACATACACATATCATATCACAACACACCACCCATACACCCATCCCCATATCTCCACACCCACACATACATACACACGTCCAGACCACCAGCCCTCTTTCACATGCACATACATACTCTCTTATATACACACGCACCTTCATGTTGGGGCAAAGTCACTTGACCCTGTTATCTCCCCTACTATCCCTCTAGCGTCTAACGTCTGACCTCTGATCTCTGACTTTTGCCTGAAATCAGAACGCCATGTTGGACTGTTAGCTCCTACACGCATTTTTTTCTCTCCTTGTTTCTTTTCTGTGTATCTTTCTGTCGAAGAGCGTAGACTCATAACGTAAAAGACTTGTTTTATTTCTATTCCTGAACGCCATACTAATACAATTGTTTGTTTGTACTCCACCTGCCTTCGCCTTTTGTTTATTTTCGTAAACCTGCCTTTGTCTTTTGATTATTTTCGTAAACTTTCCCGTTATATATATATATATATATATATATATACATACATACACGATGGGCTTCGACACAGTTTCCATGACACAGTTTCCATCTACCAAATTCTCTTACAAGGCATTAGTTGACCTGAGGATAGAGTAGAAGACATTTGCCCAAGATGCAGTGCAGTGTACTAGAAGCTGAAACCTCGTGGTCGCAAAGCAAGCTTCTTAACCACACAACCATGCCTGTGCCTCAGTCCAATCTATTTGGTTTTGTTGCAAAGATGAGGCACAATTCTGTTGTTATTGTTATTGTTATGATGATCATCATCATTGTCATCCTAACAACTACAACAATAAAATTATGACTCATTTTTACAATAAAATTATATAGATTGGATATTAAAAATAATTATCAGATCAAATATATTTTGAGCATCTCCCAAAATACAATCTACAAAATACCTCACAACTTTATTATAAATAGTGAAAAAAGTGAAAAATGAAAAGAAAAAGCTAGGGATTGGGAAAACTTGCAAATATTTTGAAATACCTCTGTTCCATAAAATTCTGAAGTAAGACCTGCTGCTTGTATTTCGTTGAAATCCTCCTCTGTCACAGACTTTATAAAGAAATGTAGTACAAAATTTCTTTCTTTGTAAATATGTGATACAAGATGGTCACTATCTTTGATAGAGTATTTGTCAAGATTTAAAGCAATTTCTTCTTGTAGCTCTCGGTTTAGTCCCATCACAATTGTTTCATTTGCCTCCACAGCGCCACCAGGAAATCCTATGCATCCATCAAAGCGAAACTGCATCTAAAAGAAATAAAAACAAATGCCAAAGAAGTGGTCATTGTTTTCTTCTTATAACAACTACTGTTTGTAGATTCATGTATTAAAGTGGATGTGTGTGTGTGTGTGTGTGTGAAGATGCATAGCTCAATGGTTACAGTGTTGGGCTTGCAATCATAAGGTTGTGAGTTCAATTTCCAGACCAGGCTATGTGATGTATTCTTGAGCAAAACACTTTATTTCATGCTGCTCCTGTTTATGCAGCTGTTGAAATGAGTTGTGATACTACTGGTGCCAAGCTGAATCAGCCTTTGCCTTTCCCTTGGACAACATTGGTGATGTGAAGAGAGGAGACTGGTATGCATGGGTGACTGCTGGTCTTCCACAAACAACCTAGCCCAGACTTGTGCCTTGAAAGGGAACATTCTAGGTACAATCCCTTAGTCATTTGTGACCGAAGGGGGTCATTACCCTTTTACTCTTTATAACTATATCTATATATATATATATATATATATATATATATATACTAGTTATAGGATTCATTAGAATCTAGGTACATCAACACATAGGACACCAGAAGTGGCTAGGTAGGATTCACAGTGAGGTAAAACCAGCACGGTGAGTATCACACGTTAGCAGGATACTGTAACTCTGTATGTACCAAATTCAATTTATACACTAGCTCTGACTCAGGGATGATTCTAGGTGTAGTGTAAGTATAAGAAGAGAACACAAATTGAGATTAAAATTTATGACAGATGTTTCAGTAGAACTTTACTGATGTATTCATAGAGTGATCAGCCGTGATGGATGTTTAATACTATACGTTTTGGAGATTATATATATATATATATATATATATATATTATATATATATATATAGAGAGAGAGAGAGAGAGAGAGAGAGAGAGAGGAGTGAGAGATACATACATACTTATATACATATACAAATATATATATATACACACACATATATATGAAATTGTTTTAGGTTTTATTATTATTGAGAGAGCAGTGCATGCCATCATAGTGACACTGGGGTAAAATATACGAAGCCCTGTATACCCATCATGACTACCTGTCTGATAAGGGTACACCAGGCACATGCATCACAACCATATGTGTGTGACATGGTAATCTCATATCAATATAAACAGCGCATGACCTTGCAGGTGGGGCCCAGTTAGAATCTTCTTCTGGTCAAGTAGCTCATCTCACTCAAAAGGTCCTTGAATAAGGATTCTTTAAGGATGTTGAATGAACCACCCATGTTTATCCAAACCTCCAAGAATTGCTTTCAACACACAGCTATGATGCTCCCCCACTACTTCTGCTCATGATCAAAGATGCACATATCATCAGCCACTATGGGACATGGTCAACTGGTTATGGTCAAACAAATGACAAGCAAATCTGTGGTATTGAGCAGAATATTTGCTGTAGCCCATCTTTTATATCAAGACAAAACAATGTACATGATAACATTTCCAATCAGTTAAGATCAGAAGCCATGAGAGCCACTGTCTTGTACTGCATCAGGGCATTATTATTATTATTATTATTATTATTACTATTATTATTATTATCACTATTATTAAGGCGGGAAGCTGGCAGAATCGCCAGGATTCTGGGCAAAATGCTTAGCAGCCTTTCGTCCTTCTTTATGTTCTTGATATTATATCCATCAAAGAATGTTTATGAACACCCATTTGCATGCTGGGCGAAATGCTTAGCAGTATTTCGTCCATCTTCACATTCCGAGTTCAAATTCTGTCGAAGTCGACTTTGCCTTTCATCTTTTCAGGGTCATTAAAATAAGTACCAGCCGAACACTGGAATCAATGTAATCAACTAGCCCCTCCCCCGAATTTCAGGCCTTGTGCCTATAGTAGAAAGGATTAATTAGTCACACATCTGGCCCTTGAAAGCCTTTAAAGAAGTCCAATTTCTTGCAACCTCTCTGATCAGATCTCTAGTCTATGGATAATTCAATCCAGTGGCTTCTTGATGAGCTAGCGATCACATGTCTTAAATTTTTCTATTCTACCTGCCCATTTCTGAATAACCTATATATATAAAAAAAAAAAACGAAAACCATTATCGGTGTTACCCTTTCCCATTTGAATAAGTTTTTAAAAAAACGAAACAAAATAATAATCATATTATCGAAAAGCAACATAATTTACAAAAGTAAACAGTAAAATCTGTCCACTTTTTCTATTTTTCTTTTTTTTTCTCTCCTTTTACCGCTTTTTCCTTTTTTTCTGTCTTTCTTTTGTAAAAACTATATTAGATAAAATTAAATTTGATTTATTGATGAAAAAAAAAAGGAGTTAAATAAATAAAAAGGTATGCACACTCCTTAAGTTAAACATTATACCAGGGGATACTAAAAAAAGATCTTGGAGCCACCCAGAATACAGCATTCCCGTCATTAATCATAAGGCTGAAACGTTAGGATGCAAATATCCTCACAATCGTCGTCTGCACACTTTGGTGAGACAGGACGTCGTCAACGATGTCAAAAACTCCTTTGTCGGTGTCCCAGCTCACCTGAATGCTGTGTAAATGTTACTGAATTCATCGACAAATCACGGTATTTTAGTATCTTATTCTATTTAGTAATGGACACGAATGACAGCAGAACCTCTAACCGAGATATAACTGAGCACTTAGCAGTGCGTGGAATATATCAAACAAACTCTTTTCTGAATAGGTTCGAAAATAATGTAAATTATTACAAATTTACATTTATTTCAAATTCTTAGTAATTACACGGAATAAACACCCACAAATTCTGTATTTATTGTTATTATTTCTTTTTATTTCGACCTGCTTTAAAAAGAAAAAACAAGCACTCGTCAAAGAAAACGCGTAAGTTAAAAAGATACATAGTAGTTTTAAGCAGACTACAGCTTCGCTTGTTACTATGGAAACAAGCACCAATATATCTGTAGTCTTTCAATTGGTTAAAATTCACAAAAATTTTGCAAACATTTAAAGTTGTTCACTTTCAATTTATTAATTTATAGCAAAAAAAAAAAAAATTACATTTTCATAATTAACATACAAAACTGAATCAGTAAACCAGATTTGAAGACGATCGTGATAGCATCAAAAATGATCTGCCAAATCTTCATATCACATTCTACTGTCTGAAAGAAACTAGAAAGGAACCATATGTGATGTAATCCTAAAAACAGTGTCAAGGAAAAACAGACGAAGCACTTATGGTTAAAATGCTCTCGCTGGTCTATTTATTCAAGTGAAACAACATACACCTCACATTGTGTCTCTCGAACATCGATATAATAGATACTACGTGTACAACTCCAACTGGATGGTCCTGTTTCACAGTGCCTTGCACAGTACAGTATTAATAAACTTGAATCATTTATATCAATGTACAGGTATCTGTATTTCATTTCATTATCTAAGTAAGTTTAATATTTGTTTAATTTAATGTGTTGACGAAGGTGACTGTTCTTGGTTCGGAAATATCAGCACTCAGGAAATGTTTTGGAACCAAATGTTGCTGAAAATCCTAGATACATTAAGATAATATTGTCTTAAGGTTCATTATAGCGGGATTAAAAAAGAAAAAAAAAGACGATGATCAAGATTGGAGCGGCTTTGTTAGGCTTCACATCACCTGTAGCTAAACGATAATTATAGGCGTAGAAGTGGCTGTGTGGTAAGTAGCTTGTTTACGAACAATATGGTTCCAGGTTCAGTCCCACTGCGTGGCACCTTGGGCAAGTGCCCTACTATAGCCTCGGGTCGACTAAAGCCTTGTGAGTGGATTTGGTAGACGGAAACTGAAAGAAGCCCGTCGTATATATATATATATATATATGTATGTGTGTGTGTGTGTGTGTGTATGTCCCCCACAACATCGCTTGACAACTGATGCTGGTGTGTTTACATCACCGTAACTAAGCGGTTCGGCAAAAGCGACCGATAGAATAAGTACTAGGCTTAGAAAGAATAAGTCCTAGGGTGGATTTGCTCGACTAAAGGCGGTGCTCCAGCATGGCCACAGTCAAATGACTGGAACAAGTAAAAGAGAATACAAATATGAAACGTCAAATTTTCGTCTACATCTTTTAGTTTTAGTATTTCCAACTTAGAACAACAAAATTTAATAAAGCGGAAAACGGCCGAGATAGAAAGAGAAAAGGACGAACAGCAGATAAACATGCTTACCATGATGTTAGCTTTTATCGTGTTCCCAAACCAAGCTTTATTCGTTCGGCAATATATCATACAATGGGCGGCATGGTCATATTCCGACGTAGGAACATCATTAACACGAGGAGATAGAAGTCGAACGAAAGTCATTTCCGAACTGTTGTCACATTGTGATCGGTCGTCGTCGGGGCAGCTGTTCATGACGACTCCTTCTGTGAAACCCGCCATTCCTTGCTGTTGTTAATAAAGTGAAGTAAACCAACCGTAAAAAAAAAAAGCAGACAGCTAATCTAAGTTCTATGTAACAAATAAAACCTCTATGTGAATATATTTCTTATAAGATACATTATTGTCTATGTGTTTAAGTTAATTTTGTAAATTATCCAGAATTCGGATGGATTTTAATAAAGTATGTTTTTCCTAATTGAACTATTTGAACTACTATCGATTTTCAGTTTCGTTTTGTGTTTTTTTTCAACGTCCATGCGTTAACTGGCGTGTTTACTTGTATTTAAACTCTTTATTTTTTATATTTTATCTTATCTCTTTATTAATTTTATACTAATTTACAAGAGTAAAAATTAATATATAATAAAAATAAATAAATAAATAAGCATGCCCACTCTCTCAATTATATATCGTACCCGGATATACGATTGCTGCCCTCCAAAAACTTTTGTGATATTCCCAAATATTCAAGATATATCTGCAGGTGATTGTGAGGGTTGGGCATCATCTGATAGTGTTACGAAGGAGGAGCACCAACGATAACAAAACCTTTATTGTCAAAGGGCCAAGAAGCAAACCTATTATCAAAAGTGTCCCAGTCACGAGACTGTGTCGTCTTTTTGCATATGAAGAGCTTAATAGTTCAATGTGTACTTTTAGACTGCTGGGTGTAATTTAAAGAAAATTTGACTGCTATTTCTAGCAGGTCCACAGACCACGTAGAAGCTACCGTTTGCTGAAGTTTGGCACTACAAAAGTTTTTCCATAAAATCATGAATATGAGAACACTTTCGGAAGGATGTGTTTTGAACATCAGAACATCAAAAACTAGGTGTTTTTTGTGCGTTGGTGTTAAACATATTACTAAAATTTCATACACAATATTCATCGTACATTAATTATTTAAAGCTGTTCGATAATTGATTATTCGGCGGACATAAAGAATGTGGACCACATCCCCTTTCGTTCTTTTTTTTTTTTTTTTTACAGAATACCCCATTCTCGAGTACGGAGATACTGATTCGGCAAAAAAAAAAACCGCATTTAAAAATTTTAATTTCCCCCACCCTTCCCCAAATTCTTCAATTTTCACTTTCTTTTTTCAGAAATTTCTTTTTGCGAAAAACGTAGAAAAATACGGAGATTATGATTCTAAAAAGAAATTTCTGAAAAAAGTGAAAATTGAAGAATGAGAGGTGGGGGAGGGGATTCAAATTTTAAAATGCTTTTGCAGAATCAGAATCTCCGTACTCAAAAATGGGGATTCTGTAAAAAAAAAATAAAATAAATAAATAACAAAAGTGGGTGCGCTCCACATTCTTTACGTTCGCCTATTATTCTTAGATTGTAGATTAATTACAGTATCTATTTTGTATATTAATTATGTAAGATGCAAATTGAGTATTTTGTTTCTTTATCTAGTTTATCTGTAACGTTAACGTATTTCTTTTTGCATCAATATTGCAAATATAGAAACTATTAGTAGTATTTACTAGCATTAATAGCAGTACTTGCTTTGTACATGAATCTGGATTTAATACAAAGAAACTACAAACATTACTTTACTACACTATACTATACTATACTATACTATGCTTAATCGCTATTTCAGCAAATGGTGATAGCTACACTTGGTGGAGGTAAATAATATGCACACTACCCCTTTTCGGCATAACAAAAACCCTAACCCCAAACGCCAGGTGTGCGTATTCTTTACCTTTGCCTTATACTTCGTTGATGAGGTCATCATTGGATCGAAACATGAATGGAATTGCCTCCTGTATATTTTTAATAATAAAATATTTAATCTTTGTTCAATATTGATTTAGTAATAGTAATTTGCTAATACTATTTATTCATCACTACATAATTATTTCTCGTTAGCTCTTTGATTCTCTTAGCATTAAACATTTACACTGATTTAATTATATATTAACGATAACTACATTAACTATATTATATCATAGTAGTTCATGCTATATTGTGTTATACTTATTTACAGCAATATCACATTGTAAACACCAGTTCTTGTCAAATTAGCAAAGATAAGCAATGCCAGTCCAAGTTATTTCTAATTAACATGTTAGAATTAATCCATTGTCCAGTGTAGCACCACTTGGCACCACTGCGGGTGCCCTTAGCAGAGCCCACTCTGCTGCATGCATTTGAATTAGATCTAGTTTGAGGATGCCTTCCTTCATATCTTCCAAATGTCTCAGAAACCCTATGAAGCTGTGGTCACCAACCTCTTTTTCTACTATGAACTGGTTTTATGCAGGACAGTTTTGCCACAGACTGGGATATCACAACCATAACAAAACACAAAGTGCATGATATATAATTTAATCATTAGATATATAATACATCTATAATTTAATTATTAGATATATAAAACGTATATGAGCAGGAATTGAAAAGTTTCTGGCTTTAAGGGTATCATGAAAGGCCTGGTTGGAGGCCTCACCTGAATTCTTTTATAGGGCTCAGAAAAACTGAAGGACTGCTGCAATATGTGTGTGAATCTGGGAAAGAATATGTTGAATAAAATCATAATTACCTGATACTCCTGTATTTTCTTTTACTCAAAACTAAGAACTTTTCAGAACCCCCTTGTATATGTCGATATGGCTCACCAGATGAGCTCCTGGGTCCTCAGAGCATTCTGATCCAGACAGCAAGATGTCATCATTCCCTTCTTCTCCTCCATTTTCTGGCAACATCTAGAATACTACTGCCCCTGTGGTCTACTCACACTAAACAAAACATTTCAAGAACTGAGTCACCCTAGAGAGCATTCATTAAAAAAAGTAAAATAAAGGGCATGACTGATCTTGATTATGGGACTGCCTTAAAACATTCAATCTTTATTCTCTCCAATGCTGCTATGAGCACTACATCATTTGCACCATGTGGAGAACATACCACCAGCCTTGCCCAAGCAACCTTAACATAACATTCAGAATTTATCCAAGGCTAGGGCCATGTGACATACACCTCCAACACAATTCAGGATCACAACGCATAAGTTAACTGTAACACAATTTCTTTTCCTTGACAGGCCCTGTTTATTTAACATTATCCCAAAACAAATAAAAGCAGTAAAATCCCATCACCTTCAGATGGAACCTGAGTAAGTTTCTTCAATGGATACCAGAGAAGCCGCCTAAACCTGGATACATCTCAGTAGACAACAACTCTCTACTTAAATGGGACATGATACCACAAATCTTCACTTTAAAATGGCTTAACAGGCCTGGGCTAATCTTTACTGAAATATATCTAACTTATCTAAGTTATTATATATAATATGATGATGATGATATATAAGGCAACAATGCCCTCCAAACTGCGATAGTCGATAAAATAGAAATAAAAATAACTATTCTTTCTGTGTGATCGAATGTGAAATGATCCGTGTCCCCAAACTGGTGCACAGCCTGGTTGTTAGGAACCTCTGCTGTAAAGAATCACAAGAACTGTCCTTCCCTCCTAACTAAATGTAAGTTCTGAGAACAATAAGAATGATATTGTTGTTTTCTTTAATTTATTTAGTAAGCACTGAATAGAGATATACTTAAAATAATGAATGAGTAAAATACTCTGGGACTCATGCTGCATTAAAAATTTTTTTTTTCTCATGAGGGAAGGTAGTGTTTAGTGACCTTTACTTGGCCTGAATTCTTATAATAGAATAGACTACACTAAAGGTATCCAGGATACTAGGATGTGATGTTAAACTGGGTGATAGATAAAGGTTACCCTCCATGTAGGCAATGACAGGATTTATACTCAGAACACAAAAAGCTGGAACAAATACTGCAAGGAATCCCATCCAATGTTCTTAAGGTTCCACCAACTCAATGCCCCGGATTGGTACTTTTTTAAGGATCTCAAAATGATGAAAAACGTAACCTTGGCAGGATTTGCATACCATGAAGCTCTCCATTTGATACCCTAATTACTTTGTCAATTCATACTTGATGAAACAAGAGAAGAAATTTTGGAATGAGGACAACTGTGAAGAAGTGCTGAACTCTAATGGTGCAGGGAACCTGTGGAACAGGAAGACATGGGGTGAGGTGGTGAGGCATGACCTTTGAACATTGGGCTTCATGGAAGCAATGACAAATGACTGAGACCTTTGGCATTATGCTATGCTTGAGAAGACCTATCAAACCAAGTAAAATAGTAGTCATAACCGATGTCAGTGTCATGTAACTGGTATGTAAAAAGCACCCTTGAACGTTTGGGTTAGGGTTAGGCTGGAGCATAAAAAGCACTGCTTGAATGTTGACAGGTACCCGAGACCTTTGGCAATATATTGTGCTTGAGAAGACTTGTCAAACCAAGTGAGATCGTAGTTGTGGCCAATGCTGGTACTGTGTAACTGGCATTCATGCCAGTGGCATATATAAGGCACCCACTACACTCTTGGCATTCAACCATAGAAACCATACGAAATCAAATTGGAACCTGTTGCAGCTTTCAGTCAAACCGTCCAACCCATGCCAGCATGGAAAACGGATTGATGATGAAAGTTATACTCTTGGAGATGAGGATAATCGTTATATGAATGATTAGTTCCGCTAAAAACAAAAGTAGAGAAAACAGCCCTGAAATTTTAATCTCCATTGTAGATTACTACAATCCCTTTGATTACTCATAAAAACCTTTCTATATACAGTTAACCTGCTGCTAATTTTGGCCTATGTTATAGTCCCTTAATCAGGAAATTAATGTGGTAAGAAGCTTGCTTCCCAACCATGTGGTTCAGAGTTCAGTCTCATTGTGTGACACCTTGCACTAATGTCTTGTACTAAAACCTCGGGTCAACCAAAGCCTTGTGAGTGGATTTGGATGCATTTATATATATATATGTATGTGTGTGCTTTTTTGTGTCCATGTTGTCTCCCACCACCACTTGACAATTGGTGTTGGTGTGTTTACATCCCCATAACTTAGATGTTTGGAAAAAGGGACTGATAGAATAAGTATCGGGCTTTTAAAAAATAAGTACTGTGGTTGATACATTCAACTAAAAATTCTTCAAGGCAGTGCTCCAGCATGGCCATAGTCTAATGATCAAAACAAGTAAAAGGTAAAAGGTATACAAGTAATGCTTACATGGCTATTGTCCTCATATTTGAATTTTAAAGTACAGGAAAGGTCTCTTCACTGGATTTGGCAAACGGTTCCTTATTATAGGAACTCTTCAACCACTAACTGGAACTTGTTGTGTGACCCTGAGACATTCTATATCCTACCTACTGGCCAGTAGATAGAATTCTTGAGGTCCCCTTAATGACACAACGAAATTGAAGTCAAACGAAGCTCATCTGATTGAGATCAGCTGTGCATTATTAATGAGGACATTTAAATTGCCTGCTTTGTGACCTGCGGTCATTTCTGCCCTCATTTTTGGCACCTCCCCTAATAGGTGATCTCTTTTCTTCAAAGCAATTGATAAGAAACATATCAGTGATTTTTCTTTGTTTCTTTTTTATGATTTTGATCTAAGCTTAGAAGGCTGGCTAAGATTTTACAAGTGCAAAGGTTATGTTTCAGACCAAAATGAAGTAACAGTAAGACAGAGGGAGAGGGGAGAGAGAGAGAGAGAGAGCAAGGAGAAGGGTAGGGAGTGAGAGAAAGCAAGGAGAGGGGAGAAAGAGAGAGAGAGAGAAGGAAGAAAGAGAGCAAAAGACACTTGTACTACACTTGCTTGATATGTAGATAGGGATTTGATAAGCACTTACCTCTGTGTACACAGTGCAAAGAATAAAAGCACAAAAGATTCTGGATTTCAGGCAAACTGATAGGGAATCAGAACTTTAAAATGTGCTAGAAGTACAGCAATAATGACTGGTTGGGCTACTCATGAAAAAGTTATAAACTGTTTGAATGACTCACTAGAAAACGTTGATAGTTTCTTGTTTTCTTATGTAACCTAAATAATCCTGGAGCACTTTTAATGAAAAAATATGAGCCACAATAGAAAGGTGGTGGTGGTGGTGGTGGCAGTGTTGTTAACAAAGGCTTCTTTTATATATATATGTATGTATGTATATATATATATATATATAATGGGGATTACATGCTAGAGCTACATGGTAACTGAATACAGAAGTGCATAGACATGTAATGTAAGCTGGCTTGAAATGTGGAGCTGATTTGAGATATATCAATGGTGATAGTGGTGGTAGTGGTAGTGATCGTAGTGGTGGTGGTGGTGGTGATGATTATGATGAGCATTGATATCCCATTTACAAATAACTCTTGAGAAATTTTCAAATCAACCACGAGTTCATGTTTGTGGTATAGCCCCCAGGTCAACCACACTTGAGTAGGCCTATGACTGAAGGCGTTCTAGCCATAACTTTTCCATCGTTTTAGGAGTATTTGAAGTATACTATCCATCATGTTCCTTATTTTGTTTAAGTTGGCAAGGTATGTTTTGAGGACTATTTAGCTGCTGTTTCTCCCAGGTGAAGCAACCTTGTAGACACTCTCATTTTCTCAACTCAAATGCAGGAAGATGTAAGCTTGTTAATTAAAGATAAAATATTGTGGTCTGACCATATTAGGGCAATATCTGGTGTTTGTTTGCAAGTAAAGAACAACTATGGACATGTTTCAGTCTATTTTCATATTTTGCTTTTATACTTTCTACATTATATCTAATTTCTTGTAAATCTCTCCCTCTCCAGAATAACTTCTAAAAAAAATGAACTCTACTAATTCCTTCTATTGAAGCTCTTTTAAATTGTCTCAGATGATGGGATATCATTTATTTCCCTGAAACAACTGTAAGACCACATTTCTATTTATAAATATTCTATGAATATCAAATTGCTTTGGCCTTGTTATCTTACTTTATTTAATACTAGCAGTAATACCTGTCATTGATCAGGTAATTACTTTAACTCTTTCTTGGGAGCCACATTCAAAGTGTTATTATATATATATTTACTCCTCCTGTATGTGTGTTTTTTGTAAGAAAAAAACATGTAATAATTGAAGTAGAAAAAATATAAATTTCATACATGAACTTCTGTTTGTTTATTATATGACAACAATACGCAAGTTGTATGCATTATTTTATATATCAATACAGTAATAGCAATTATATTATACACAAGGCTTTGATTGGCATGGAGCTGTAATGAAAGAGAATTGTCTAATGTGCCACACTGTGGGACTGAACCCAAGGCAACATGGTTGGAAAACAAGCTTCTCAACAACACAGCCATACTTATAAAGGAGAGATACATTTTGTATAATGTAATCCTTGATACAATATGCTTAACAAAAGATAGGATGTTTACGGCAAGAAGATCTTTGATTTTAATATTTACTCGTGCAACACAACCACTAACAATGCTGCACCATACAGGATGTTCCAGAATTAACTATCTGTTTCAATGAAATTGAGCAAATTTTAAAAAAACTGACAGAATTTTATTATGAAAACAAATAGATTTATAAATCTTATGTCAAACTTTTATTGAAAATTTTCAATATGTCTGTATCCCTGCATACTTCAAATCTCTCCCTAGCATTGTGAAACACATTTTGAAGCATTTCAGGAGTTAGCGCGTGCACTGCTAACTGAATGTGTTCTTTAAGCTCAGCTGAACGATTGCTCCATCTTGGGGATGGAGATAAAGAAAATGATTGTTGCTATATTGAAAAAAAGTTGTGGACAAATAAGAGTCCATCAAGAATAAAAATAAAATTATAAGCAAAATTCACAATTTATACATTTTTAACATATTAAACATAATAAACATAAATAAAAGTGAGTTTTAAAAAATGCATCCAATTTCACTCAAATCATCATTAATTCTGGGACACCCTGTATTTACTTGTCTGGTTAAACAGGGGAGGGAATACATAGGGGGACTAATTGCAGGTGGCGAGCATAGTTTCCGGAAGTGGTCATGCAGTTGAACTCAAATGGCTGTGAATCACAACAGTGAGCAGCTTGTTTTTTTGTATGAACATTTTGCATTGTATAGTTCAGACATGGATGACATACAAAGCAGACATGCTGCCGAGCCATGCTGTGTTGTGCAGGACTGGAAATGTGAAACATCAACAAGGCACTTCTGGAGAATGGATGAATGGGTTTATTGTGCCTTTACCCATCTGCACACACATGCACATGGTCTGGTGGTGCGTGGGATGGTAACATGAAGCATCAACAGGGCGCTGAAAAATATTTTAATTTTATTCTTATTTTACCTGCCAAATTGAACAAAAAAGTTTTTATGAAATATTATGCACTACATACGCTATTTATAATGCATAAGTAGTGTCAATACTTTATTATTGGAAAATGGCCTAAAACAAAGATAAAATCCAGTGCAGTATACTCAAATCTGATTAATCTGCATTTTTAGGGGTTCCATAGTCAGCATTGGAAATTCCTTTAGTCAACAGCAATTCAAGGAGCCTGATTAATGCTTGTTGCAAATTTGGAAGAAAGCGACTGGATACTCTTCAATTTATGGGCCTTAATGCCACAAAAATGCTTTAAAAATGTGGCTTATTTACCCATGGGACCGCATTAGGCCAGAAATTGAAAATCTTTTTAGCCCATGACAATCCACAGACTATGTAAAACATTTCATTGAAATTGGTTGTGTGGATCTCAAGTTTTAACGACATGACAAACACAGACACACATCCTGTGTTTTATATATATATATATATATATATATTACTAGTTTCAGCTTGAAAGCTGTGGCCATGCTGGGGCACCAGATGGCTACAGTGAATGGAGTTAAAAAAATGTGAATCTACACCGTTCCAAACATGTTCATAAATCTATATGTATGCAGTCATGCATTCATATATATTATGTGTAAATGTTTTTGAGAACACCTCCCATTTTAAGATAATCAATTCTATTCTGTGCCAGGCTAAACCCAGTTAATAGTAAGGGAGAGTATGGAATAATATGGTTTACCATTGCTGATGTGTACTTGCTTAATATAGCCAAAAGTTTGTTCAACAAACTTTCAGTTTGTAATTGGCTATAACTTTTGATTGGTTAAAATCAAGTATGTGAGAACAGTGAAACTAAAATATTGCTTGTATTAGTTTGCCATAAAACTATCAACTATTTCAACAGCACGGAATTTTGTCAGTGAACAGGTTATGGTCTCAAAGCGACGAAAATATTTTGACAAATTAAATTTAATGTTGAAGTGAATCTAACGGATTTTGTGTGTTTCTTAAATGGCTTATAAACACCTTCCATGCTGCAATTGTTTTCATTCCAGCACACGATCTCAGATCAGGTCACTTGCTATGCAAGTACATCTCCGTAATATCAAGTATTTCGTTATTGATTTCTGACATTGACACAAATCAACACATTTTGAGATAGAGATAGAAAGCATATAAATTAATTTTGAGAGGTTAATTCTTAACTTCTTAAGTTATCTTCCTTTTTGTTTGAGAATCGCTCACAACTACTGCTGGATTTTTGTTTATGATTAAGAATTTTTCACCTATGACATTCAATATGACTTATCCCTAAACTTATTTATACAAATTATACTGGCCCCTACCTCAATAAATGACAAGAAACCAGGAGATATGGTGATTTGTTGTACTTGAAAAGACATGTCAGGCTAAGTAAAATCACTGTCTTCCACACATACAGGCTTGCCCTTTCAGGTGCCAGAGCTACTTAAAGGCACCTGTGCCTGTGCTGTGTAAACACACCTGTGCTGGTGGCATGTAAAAAGCACTCCTTATACTCTTGGAGTAGTTGGCTTTAAGAAGGGCATCCAGCCATAGAAACCATGCCACAACAGACAACTGCAGTTTGGACAGCTCCCAGTTAACCAGCTCCATGTCAAACCGTCAAACCCATGCCAGCATGGAAAGTGGATGTTCAACAATGATGATGATGATGCCTTTCACTGGCCAAGGATAATCTGTAACACAATTTTTTATATTTAAATATTTTTGCCAAATCATCAAGCAGGCTTTCTTAAATTATATTATGCTGATGAAGTCTAACAGACTGGAACATACCCATAGTTGTCCCATGCTTGCTACCAAAATCAGATTTTCCTTCTTCTAAGTGTGCAGAATTAGTAAATTTTTATTTTCTTTCCTCAACTGAATGAAAATTTTATTATGAATTTTTGTAAGCATAGTATTCAGTACAACACCTCTTACTTAGTTAAACCTACTACTGAGACTAGTAGAGCATAAAAAAGATATAATTATATCTTTCCCTCCTTGAACTAACAAAGTAAAATTTGTGACCTAGAAAATATATTGACTATGACAAACTTTTAGTGATGTGGATCATTTAAAAATTTCACCTTTTACTTTTTAAGAATTCATTCACAAATGTGATTAAACCGACTCTGATGCTTCCATCCCCTTCCCCCTGGCGTCCAGGCTACCGATGTCCAGAGATGAAATGCTTATTTTAGTGAAATAAATTATTATTGTTATTTGTTCGGAGATTCTTGTTCCCGCTATTTTCCTTTCTACAACTATGTAAGGAATTGTGAGGCACCCATCAAGTGCCAACCTCACTTTCTACAATAGTATTAAATCTTATACATACATACATACATACATACATACATACATACATACATACATACACACATACATACATACATACATTCATACATACATACATACATACAGACAGGCAGACACATACATACAGATGTACATACATGCATGCACACACACATACACACATACATACATACATACATACATACATACATACAAGTATATATGTGTATGTATGTATGTGTGTGTATGTATGGATGTATGTGTGGTTGTATGCATGGATGTATGTATGTGTGTGTATATGTATTTGACTGCATGTATGTTTGTGTGTATGTGTATTATATTGTTTATAAATCTATAGTAGCCCTACCTATTTTATAATAATATACAATAATTACCACATTTTTTCGCTGTTTAATCTACATCATATTCCAACTATCTCTCAAACGAGCCAATAATGGAGCCTCTAAGCATTATTTAACCTACTTGATATAACAGCTAAATCTATCTCAAACCACATCCTAATATTTGAGGCCAAAGGGATGGCAGGTAAGTTGATCTCAGCAGAATTTGAATTCAGAATGTAAAGATGGATGAAATGCCGCTAAGCATTTTGCCCCATGTGCTAATGATTCTGCCATCTCGTTGCCTTAATTTCTACATATTGATAAATATTTCATCATCATCATCATCATCATCATCGTTTACCGTCTGCTTTCAATGCTAACATGGGTTGGACGATTTGACTGAGGACTGGCGAACCAGATGGTTGCACAAGGCTCCAATCTGATCTGGCAGAGTTTCTACAGCTGGATGCCCTTCCTAATGCCAACCACTCGGAGAGTGTAGTGGGTGTTTTTACATGCCACCTGCACGGAAGCCAGTCAGGCAGTACTGGCAATGGTCATGCTCAAATGGTGTTTTCTACATGCTACTTGCACAGGAGCCAGTCCAGTGACACTGGCACTGACCTCGCTTGACTGTTTTTTCATGTGCCAGTAAGGTGATACTGGTAACGATCACGCTTGAATGGTGTTTTTTATGTGCCACCGGCACCAAATATTTATTGAGGACATTCTTATGATTTTTATAAGTTCACACTTGGTGAATGATTTTTCATTTTCCTAAAGAAAAGTCTTATACTTTTATTAATGATTGAGTTGGAAGAGAAAATAAGACAGTATATTTTTTATACATATGCACTCAAAATATATATTTACATGTGCATGCATATACTTGTACCTGGGTACTCATATATATTTGTACACATATAATTGTGTTCTCATATGTATTTGTACATATATTCCTATGTATATATACATCATCAGCATTATCATTCAATGTCTGTTTTCCATGCTAGCATGGGTTGGACAGTTTGATAGGAGCTGACAAGTCAGAAGACTGCGCAAGTCTCTAGTGGTTGCTTTAGCATGGTTTCTACACACACAAGCACGTGTGTGCACAGATGCGTGCGTATGTGTGTGTGTGTACACACGTGCACACATGTACTCGTACTTATGTTATTTTTTAGTGATGAGTAACAAAATGTTGTTGTTTAGCCTCAAGTCAGCTATACATAGGCATATTGTCAGAAATCTTCCATGCATATATATTTTGTATTTTTGTATATCTAGGATTACATAGTCAAGCAGTTCTTTTTTGAAAGGATGGGTGAGTGTGATTCCAGGAAGATTTGGCTGCTGTTTCTAGCAAGTTGAGTAGCCATGTGGAGTCTTTCCTATATCAAAATGTAGTTTGAAAAGCTCACTAAAAAATATTATAAATTTGGATGATTTATTTGACCAATCTATTATTTCCTCTGTTTGGTACATGTTTACAATATATATGTCAAAACTATTTTATTTTATTCAATTATTCTGTCATTTTACAGGAAGCAGTGAATTCATTCTAATGGTGTGACTAAAAATGAGAAGAAAAATATTTTAGTGATTGTCATTTACTCTTTTACTTGTTTCAGTCATTTGACTGTGGCCATGCTGGAGCACCGCCTTTAGTCGAGCAAATCGATCCCAGGACTTATTCTTTGTAAGCCTAGTACTTATTCTATCAGTCTCTTTTGCCGAACCACTAAGTTACGGGGATGTAAACACATCAGCATCGGTTGTCAAGTGATGTTGGGGGGGGGGGACAAACACAGGCATACAAACATATACACACACATACATACATACATACATATATATATATATATATATCATCATCATCATCATCATCGTTTAACATCCGCTTTCCATGCTAGCATGGACTGGACGACTTTGCCTGAGGGCTGGCGAACTAGATGGCTGCACCAGGCTCCAATCTTGATCTGGCAGAGTTTCTACAGCTGGATGCCCTTCCTAATGCCAACTACTCCGAGACGGGTTTCTTTCAGTTTCTATCTACCAAATCCACTCACAAAGCTTTGGTCGGCCTGAGGCTATAGTAGAAGACACTTGCCCAAGGTGCCATGCAGTGGGACTGAACCTGGAACCATGTGGTTCATAAGCAAGCTACTTACCACACAGCCACTCCTATGCCTACTTAATGACAAAATTTTCTCACAATAGCAGCATTTTTAATCTTTTTCTTTTACTTGTTTCAGTCATTGGACTGCAGCCACATTGGGGTACTGCCTTGAAGGGTTTAGCTCAAAGATCAATCCCAGTGCTTATTTTAAAATTTAGTACTTATTCCATTGGTTACTTTTGCCAAACCACTAAGTTAGGCAATGTAAACAGACCAACACTGGTTATCAAGTGGTAATAGTGAACAAACACAGCACAAACAAAAACCCTGTCTCCCAGTTATAATCAGCAGCAGAGTCAATGTGTGTCACTCATTGCAACAGTAACAACAGGTATCCCTTAATAGAAGTACGACCCCATCCAATTTTTAGGTTGGGGATTAGATGGAAACTGAAAAGATAGGAAAAAAACCAAAGCAAAGAAACAAGGCAATAAAATAGTACATGGAATTCACTTCCCGTGAAGAAGAGATCAATGTTGAGGAAGAATGCATTGCCTATGAAAGGGAGTACATTTCCTGCGAAGAGGAACAAACCTTCACCCTAAATGAAATGAAATTGACAGTCCTTTTGCTAGACTAACAAAGATCTGATATCTTTATCTTTTATTTGTGCCACCTCTCAGCTTACCAGCCCTGGTCAAACTTCCATCCCATGGCAGCATGGACAACAGACGTTAAATGATGATGATAATATATATGTATGTGTATATATATATATATATATATATATATTATATATATATATTCTTTATTTGTAAATTAAGGCTACCATTGGTTTCATGTTAAGAAGAGTAGGAAAATATTTTCTTCTTAACATGAAAGCAATGGTAGCCTTAATTCACAAATAAAGAAATTATATATCCACCGATGTGGTGTTGAGCACTCATTTCATTGTTCTACATTTACGTGCGTGTGTGTATGTGTGTGTATATATATATTTATATATATATATATATCATCCAGCCCATGCCAGCATAGAAAACAGATATTAAATGACGACAATGATGATGATGATGATGATGATGACATATGATGGGCTTCTTTCAGTTTTTGTTAACCAAATCCACTCACAAGGTTTTGACTTGTCTGAGGCTATGGTGGAAGACTCTTGCCCAAGTTACCACAGAGTAGGACTCAACTTCTTACTACACAGCAAGGCTTGATATTTTTGAATGAAATGCACTTACAATTTCTAGAACAAGTATGGTGGTCAGGAAAGGAGTGGAACCACATTACAAAAAGTATAAAAAAAGACATAATATTAGCACAAATTTCCAACAGATATTACCAAGTGTTATAAGTCAATGATCCAATCCACAGGATGTAAGCTCTCACTCACTCACTGTAACTCAAGAGCTCCTCTTGAAATATCCTGAAATCATAAGGTATATAATATAATGAAATTATTGTATACAGTGCTCAGGTGCATCACAACTTGTCAGAAAGTGCATATAAAGTACATGCAGTAGTGTAGAAATGTCTGGAAAGTGAACATGCTTGTGTGTGTATGGAGGGGAGAAAATCAAGTGTAGTGTTGGCGAATCTCAGGAAGCATGGCAGTCTTGAAGGATGCAGTGCTCCGACAACTAACAACCGATGTCGGCAGTTTGTTCCACGCTTCAGCAACTCTCAGTGTGAAAAAATGTTTCCTGAAGTCATGGGAGCTGTGCTGTTTTCTTACTTTGTAAATATGTCCACGGGTGTTAGATGGGTGGAGTTTGAAGAGGTGCTCAGAGTTATTGTTTGTGCGATGGTTGATAATTTTATGGGTGTCTGCCAAGTCAGCTGCCAGACGTTGGAGTTTCAATGTGTCCATGCCCAGGGAAGTAAGGCGTTCAGGATATGGCAAATGCCTGATGGAGGGTATTCTTTTGGTTGCACGTCGCTGAACAGCTTCCAGACGATTGATGTCCTGGGCAAGATAGGGGTTCCAGACCGGTGATGCAAATTCCTGGTGAGGTCTTACCATAGCTATATAAAGCCACAGATAGATAGCCGGAGAGCGGCTCACAAAGGATTTGGTGAGTGATGCCAAGACACCCTCAGCCTTCTTGACAATTTTAGCGATGTGTTTTGTCCAACGCAAATCACTGTTGACAATAACACCCAGGTCACGTTCACTTGAAGACTTTTTGAGACTAGTGTTGTGGAGGGAGTAGGTGGACGCTGGGTTTCTCCTCCCAAAATGCATGGTGGTACATTTGTCCACAGCCAGCTTGAGTTGCCAGTCCATGATTCACTGTTGCATTGTGTCCAGGTCTGCTTGCAATAGAGATCCATAGTGTATAGGATTTGACCTCTTTATTTCGAGGTACAGCTTGATGTCATCTGCATATTTCAGCACTGTGGAATTCTTTAAGTTGGCATCTATGTCATTAACATATGCAACAAATAAAAGGGGGCCAAGAACAGATCCCTGCGGCACACCAGATGTCATCTCATAGGGCGAAGAGTGCTGTCCTAGAACTGTGACAACCTCTTTTCGGCCGAAAATAAAGGACTTTAACCAGTTATAGAGTTCGTCTCTTACACCCAACGCAGAAAGCTGCACCATAAGTCTTTTGTGTGGCACAGAGTTAAAGGCCTTAGCAAAGTCCAGGTAAACAACATCCACCCAGGATCCGCGATCAGTGATTTGGGTAACGTCCTCAAGAAACTCGATGAGTATGAACAATTCAGAGAGAGAGAGGAAGTGGAAAAGTTGTTTTTTTCCAAAAAAAAGCTAGACAATATTTAAATTATATACATACACAGGTGCAGGAATAGCTGTGTGGTAAGTAGCTTGCTTACCAACCACATGGTTCTAGGTTCAATCCCATTGCGTAGCACCTTAGGCAAGTGCTTCAACAATAGCCTGGGGCTGACCAAAGCTTTGTGAGTGGATTTGGTAGATGGAAACTGAAAGAAGCCCTTCGTATATATATATAAAGTCATTATTAAGAAAATCGGCATTTTTTTCTATTTGCTGCTGATAAAAAACTGCATTCCTCCACCTCCTGCCCCACCTCCTCCTGTCCCTGCTCCTTCCTCCTGCCTCTCCTTTGCTGCTGCTACCATCACTGTCATCATTTAACATTTGCCTTCCCTGCTGGCATGAGTTGGATGGTTTGGCAGGAGCAAGCAAGCCAAGGGACTGCACCAAGCTCAACCGTCTGTTTTAGCATGGAAACTGTAGTAAAGCATCAAAGTCCTTGCTATTAGCTATGAACATTTCCTCATGGCCAGACATATTTTCCCTAGAAGACTGGAAATTAGCAAAATCACTTGTGTGACAGTGATCCTTGTTAATAACCATCATGATATCAAAACAAGGGTCCATAGAAACACATACACGCATCACACACAAACACACACACATACACACACATGTATGTGTATATGTCACTAAATCTTAGAGGTTGAAGAAATGAGACTGATAGAATAAGTACTCTTTTTTTGAAAAAAAAATGTATTGGAGTTGATTTGTACCTCTTCAAGGAGGATAGGCAGGAGGAGGAGGGGCAGGAGGAGGTGGGGCAGAAAAGTTTATAATATTAAATAAATAGGTAATTAATTATTGCAACATAAAATATATAAGTTTCTATTAAGCAAAAGGTAGAATTATTATCTGTAGTTTTTATTCTTTATTTATCCATTAAGCATAATGTAGAATTCTTGTCTGCAGTTTTTGTTCTTTAGATATCCAGTGTTGTCATCAATTTTAGTTGATAAATATACTAATTTTCTACATTAGTATGGTATTTTTTATATTTGATTTTTATAAACTTAATTAGTTATTCAATGACGTCGCTCTTGATTGAATGAATGTCTAAAGTTAAATTTGGTTTGGCATTTCTTTTTGCTAATGTTTTTTAACAGCTAAAATTTTTTCAGAATTTTACCAATTTGGATTACCTTGATAATGTTGTGTTGACATAAATTTTCGTGCATATTATTATTAAATTTTAATAATATTATGTATATATCTTTATATATTAAAGAGAGGTTGTGTGCTGTCTGTCTCCTACGATTTAGATTCCTAACTACTCCCACATTTTGCAGTGCAGTTTAACCAAAACCGGGCATCTTATA
Organism: Octopus sinensis; assembly: GCF_006345805.1. NCBI lineage: Eukaryota > Metazoa > Mollusca > Cephalopoda > Octopoda > Octopodidae > Octopus > Octopus sinensis. The sequence goes on from NC_042997.1 coordinate 156,735,522, forward strand.
GTCATGATTCATATTGAGCCCTTCTGGGTATTAGCGCGCATCTACAATGAGTCTACGATTTAAAAAAAAAATTACCATCAATTTTTCCCATTTTTAATACATTTTTGGCATATATAAGGGAAGTAACTCTCTAAAAATTTATTATTAAATCTCAGAACGTAAAAAGCTACAGTAACACCCCCCCTTTGTGGTTAGCCATATTGAGATGGCTATTATACTTCACATCTTTAAAAATGCTTATATAGTTATTTCCCTTACAAACCCGAGCAACGCCGGGCGATACTGCTAGTATATATATATATATATATATCCGTAATAATGAAGGGTGAAATTAATTAATTTGGAATAATTATCAATTACACCAAGTAGTCTTCGGCATGTAAAAGCCTCATTCGAGGAAAATTTAAGTAATACTAAGCAATAAGGTTTAGCAACGAATTGCCTTACCACATACCGAATTTAGAAATAGCAGTCAAAGGGTATAGCTATTTCTTCTACTAAAAAGGGAGATCTCAGTAAAAACAGCAATTGCTGTTTTTACTGAGATCTCCCTTTTTAGTAGAAGAAATAGCTATAACCCTTTGACTGCTATTTCTAAATTCGGTATGTGGTAAGGCAATTCGTTGCTAAACCCTTATTGCTTAGTATATATATATATATATATATATATATGTGTGTGTGTGTGTGTGTGTGTGTGTGTACATATGAAGATATATATATCTTTATATATATATATATATATATATAAAATACAAAATGGGACAAGAACGCAAAACATCTGGACAGCTAGGTGATACAAAAAGGGACAACAAAACATCCAGATAGACAATATGATGAAAACAAGGACAATCATTTGAAGTTTTCTTTCCTTAGTCAAGCACCAGATTATCCTCGCAATTTCGGCTGATTATTCTTGAGATTGCTCCAATCTGGCCAGCCCCAAGGAAAAACTAAACTAAGAGCATTAGATTCTTTGGAAGAAAGCAGTGAATGTATACAAAAACAAGGACGGAAAAAACAGACAATGTTACACAAATATAAATACAATAAAAAAATACAATGTTAATGCAATTGAAACAATTGTTAGATTTTTATGGTGTGATCTAAAATAAAGATATGATTTTCTTCATACTCTGAATTTCTTAAAATTCTGCATAAGGATTGTTAGATTTACCTGTGAAATATGAGGATTTACTTGGGATTTGTATTTTACATACATTTACATTTACTACATCTACTAGTTGGAAATTTAACCTTATTCTTTTATACCGAGTGTTTACTAGATATCTGCCTGGATGTTTTAATCCCATTTTCTCTTGTATGTATGTATGTATGTAAGTATGTATGTATGTATGTATGTGTGTGTGTATGTGTGTGGTGTGTGTGTGTGTGTGTATGTGTGTATGTATGTATGTATGTATGTATTTGTTTAGACAGACAGACAAACAGATCTGTTTGTCAGTCTGTCTAAACAAATACATACATACTCAAATATTACAAAAATGCTTTCACTGATGAATTTACACACACCTAATTTATTGTCAACCATTTATTTAATGTCCTGTACAATGTTAACCACATCATAGAAGAAGAACAGTGGCTGTTTGTTTTCAACTTGGATAATTAAAAAGACAGAAAACATCTTACGTTACATGTCAGAATAATATTTGAGGTGAATTTGGAGGGGAGAACCTTTGCATTATTAAATTAGTACTTTGAAATATTTGGTACCTGTGTGTCTCAAATGACTAAGTTTTTATTTACCCCACAATGTAACAGTCTTTGAAGTTTAGTCTTTATCTGTTACTCACATACAGCACACCCTTTATGTCCAGTTAACTGTTCCTTTTATGTATTTAATGAACGTTGAAGTAACATGAGCTGTTGTTATTTTTCATTGCCTACAACTAAATACAAACTTCCAAGACAGTGAGAAGGCTTCTTTATGATCACTTAAACTGTTAAAAATAGCAGCCAGATCGCCTTCAGATCATCACGTTGCTGGTTTAGAGCAGTAAAAGATACATTATATAATTTGGTACATTGGATATCCCTAAAATATATTTCTTTATTGCCCACAAGGGGCTAAACATAGCGGGGACAAAGACAGACAAAGGGATTAAGTCAATTACATTGACCCCAGTGCGTAACTGGTACTTTATTTGTCGACCCCGAAAGGATGAAATGCAAAGTCGGCCTCGCGGAATTTGAACTCAGAACGTAATGGCAGTCGAAATACGGCTACGCATCTCACCTGGTGTGCTAATGATTCTGCCCCCTAAAATAAAGACAAGGTAGTTGTAGCTAAAATGCTTTTGATGATAGATCTGCTTGGTCAGAGCTAGACTGGTGCAAAACAAGAAAGCCAGCTAAATATAAGTTCAAATTATTTCCAGAGGGTAATAACATATTTGTAAAAGTCACATAATGCACATTTTACTAAAACCACTACAGGGAAGACCCAAACAGCATGAAACAAGGATCTCATATATCATAGTTTCTGACTCAATAAAATAGTGACTACTTGTAACACTAAAGGCAAAGGACATATAAAATGATATGCTGGCAGTAAGTTAGTGTGAGTGACTCACTTTTAATTCTTGGTTCTAAACATTTTCTCCTATCAGGCACAGGTATGGCTGTGAAATAAAAAGCTTGCTTTCCAACCACATGATTCCAGGTTCAGTCCCATTGCATGGTATCTTTGGCAAGCATCTTCTATTATAAAGCCAGGTCAACCAAATCCTTGTGAGTTGATTTGGTAGATGGAAACTGAAAGAAGCCTGAATATATATATAGATATATCTGTGTGTCTTTGTGTGTGTGTGTGTGTGTGTGTGTGTGTGTGTGTGTGTGTGGTGTGTGTGTGTGTGTGTTTCACAACCAGTGTTGGTTTGTTTATGTCTCTAACTTATTGGTTTAGCAGAAAAAAAAAACAAAAAGAAAAACTGATAGAATAAATACCAGACTTTAAAAAGTACTGGGATCCATTTGTTCAATTAAACCCTTCAAGAGAGAGCCTCAGCATGACTGCAGCCTAATGGCTGAAACAAGTAAAATGTAAAAAATAAAAGATTATGGAAAATAAGCATGAATATCAAATCTTCATTATCCCATTTCCTGAATTACAGTAGAGTAATTCCTTGATTGATATATTCCTGATCAAAAATATTAAGAGACTGATCTGTATTTATGAATGCCTACATGAAATTTAAAAGAAGAAAAAAAAATTCCAAACTGATAATTGGAAATTATGTTGCAGGTATAATTTTTCTTTTTACTGATAGTCATTTATATGCTTCTACACATCTGACTCCATAACATAAATGATTCTTCAGACACAAACATTTTCAGCTCACATCAAAGAATTGGCTTTGTACAATACAAAAGTAGCTATGTATATTCTCACACATGCAATTATGTAAATTTTATATAATTGTTGTGAATTAGATCATGTTTATTCTTCCTACAAGATCAAAAAAGATGCATTGTTGTTAGTAAGTGCAAAGTAAAAAGAAAAAATATAAATAACCAATTATTGTTGTTTCATCTATGGAGAATCCTTTTAATTTCCTGTAAGTAATGATACCAAATTTTGAACAAATGCATTTTTCTAGTTAAACAAACATTTTATTGTAATTGCAACATAACAGTGTGTTTATATATTTTATACATGATTGGCCAACACATTTTCAAACTCTAACAATTTTCTACATTGTTCTCAGTCACTTGTCAAATTAAAGCTATTTTCCTTTTGACTGTTGACTCAGCTCACATGTTTCTCTAATAGTTTTAAGCCAATTTTCCCTCTGTTCTTGCTTTGCTTCTGCCAGAAATAACACTTGCCAACTACAGTGTAGAAATTACCTAATATAAGGAATGTTGATTAACTCTACAATGACACTGTACTATCATCATCTCTCACACTTGATGACTTAGTTCTTCCTACCAATGAAACCATTTTTCTCTTTATTTTTTGGCTTTTATTTATAATTAGTCATTTCAACTTTTAGCATGAAATTTTTAATCTTCCATCCAGTAACAAGTTTTTCCACATATTTTCTGTTTCTCTTGGACAGATTTACACATACATATGGACATGAATTCAGGTGCAGTACACTTGAAAACTTGAGCTTTTTAGATCTGCCTTTTTATCTTTATCTCCACTCATCACATTTAGAGTAAAAGGTAGTATAAAAGCAAAACCTGTACATATTTTCGTAAAATACTAATCTTATTGGTCTCCTCTCATTTCTGCAGACTCACTTACAGGAATGCTCATTTCAAGTTCATTTTCTATAGATTTACTTGTATAAAAGCACATCTTGCATGATCCACTTGCATTTTGCACATACATACATGCATAAAGAATGCACATTCATAATGTACACATAGAAACAAAATGTACTTGGTCATATAGAGAATTAAAAAAAGAGTAGTAAAACAAAATGAGAGAAAACAATGAAAATGAAACCTTGTTTTCTCAAATTTCTATAAAGAATGAAACGATAAAAAGCAGAAAATAAGGGAGATATGTGTAAGTTGAGCCCTTTCATCTCATCCTATTGAGATTTTTCAAAATAGTAATTTTTTTCTTTTATTCATTATTGTGGCTTTTTGCAGAGTTACTTACTTCCGGAGAAAATTTTTCATAAAGTATCTCTTCATTTCCAAATGAATTATTGGATTATCTCTTAGGCACTGTTTAAAAACAGGAAAATTTTGAATTTTTTGTTCTCTCAGATTTGTTAACATTTGCTTAGAGGGATTTTTCTTAGTTTTATATGATAAATTTACTGTTTATGTATCCTCACTCTTTTACATTGGGAATTTCCAATCTGACCAAAGTAATATTTCTTACAACTGAGGCAGGTTAAGCAATATATAAGGTATATAAGGTTTTCAGTTTTGTAGTTCATGAAGGACTTGGGGTTTGATTGATTTGTGATTTAAGTTAGTTTAGAGTTGGTTTATGGAGATCTTCTGATTCCTCGCTCTTATCAGATTCTTCAAAAAATTGTGGTTTTTCATCACCTGGAGAGCTTCCTTTTCTTTTTATCAAAGATTTTGTTTGTATTTATGAATGTTAATAGGAACTTTGGTATCATAGGAACTTTGATATCATATTGATATATATATATATCTAAATGTTTATCTTTTCTACGTAGGGTGAAATTAAATTTATTCCTCACAATGAAATTGCTGTCTTCATTCTTGTTGAAAATTTTCTCAGACAGAGGCAATAGCTAAAGTCTGCTTTTATTTCAGTTATATTTGAGATTTATGTAAGGACAAATTAGAATAATTTTTGTTTAATTTTCTTTTCAATAAATATATGATTTCCAGATTAATATTTTCTATGTGTTTCATTAGTTTCTGATTGACACTAGTTCTCTCTAAAAAGGTAGTTTACAGTGTTATGACCACTTCTGTAGTTAGGATTTCTGTTATCTATTTATAGTTTTCTGAGTTTGTATATGTGCTGTGTCTTATTTTGTTTGCTTCTTTTTCATCTCTGTTTTGTCTCACTTTATTTGGTATTGTTGGTTGCTGATTGTTTTCCATATCTTGTTAGTTCATCTGTTGGTATGCTTTGTCTTGAGTTTATAACATATTTCCAGTTAGAATTTCAGGTGTTCTTGAGATTATTTCCATATACATTATAGGCTATTTGGTTGATAGATTTTTTTTTACCTAGTTCTTTTGTAATATATTCTCAATTTTTCCTTTTCCATATTTCCTGCAGTGGCTTAGCTTTCATTATTCATTATGGAGTCTTCTCCAGAGTTTCTTCAATAATCCTCAAACCATTATGGTTTTACCACAATTTTGTAGAATTATCTTTGTGTTTGTGAGAAACTATTCCACTTTATTTAGATGGGCTGACCTCATGGTGCAACTGAAGGATAACAAATGGATATTCAGGGTGACAGAATAGACACTAAGACAATGGATAAGATCAAGAAACCAACCAAAGACAAGATGGTGAGATAATCTCACACATCACCTCGTGTCTATATGTCCACAATTGATCAGAGACAGACAGTGGTTGAAGGAGTCTAGGAGTGTGTGTGCATGTATGTGTGTGTGTTTGTCCCTCCTACCATCACATGACAACTGATGTTGGTATGTCTACATCCCCATAATTTAGCAGTTTGGCAAAAGAGACCAATAGAATAAGTACCAGGCTTACAAAGAATAAGTCCTAGTGTCGATTTGTTTGACTAAAGGTGATGCCCCAGCATGGCTGCAGTCAAATAACTGAAACAAATAAAAGAGTAAAAGAGAGTCAGTTAATGAATTTGAAAGATTCCATTCAACCATATTCTCTTGCAATCTACACCTACCTCATACAATGAGTTTCCACCCTGATACCTCCTTATTACTGTTTTCCCTCTTTTTCTAGCTCCACACTGGTTACTACCATTTTCTCTTTTATATTGTAAGTAGCCATTTAGCTCTTCTACTACAAGAAACCTGTTCTGTTCTGGCTGGTCCTGCCATTTCAAAATATCAATATCCAGGATTTCCATCTACCAAATCCACTCACAAGGCTTTGGTCAGCCTGAGGCTATAGTAGAAGACACTTGCATAAGGTGCCATGCAGTGGGACTGAACCCAGAACCATGTGGTTGGTAAGCAAGCTACTTGCTACACAGCCATTCCTGCCTCTACTGACAAATTCAGCTTAAATTTTAAGGTTTAGAGTAAATCATAAGCACAGGCATGGCTGTGAATTTTAAGAAATCTGTTTTGCAACCATGTGGTCTCAGGTTCAATCCCAGAGTGTGGCACTTAAGACAAGTGTCTTCTACTATAGTCCTGTGACTGAATTTGGTAGATGGAAATTGTGTTGAAGCCCACTGTGTGTGTGTTTGTGAGTATATATATGTATGTATGTGTGTGTGTGTGTGTGTGTGTGTGTGTGTGTATGAATGAATGAATGACTCCTTCTTTGTTAGAAAGTAAGCAAAATATATGAACATTAATAATTCTGAGGTGAATGCTTTGGTGCAGAACTAGTTAGGCTGTTAAAAGAATTCTGAATAAAATTTGGCAGATAGAAATTATAGCTAAGCCCCATACATATACATCTATGTGTGTGTGTATGTGTGTGAATGTTTGTGCAAACTGGTGTAAAACAGCACATCAAGTTGTGTCCTTTTATGTCAAATGGTAAACTTGGCCAGTTGATAAATAGACCTTGAATAAAACAGGTACTGGGTTTGGTATAATTAACTAAAACCTTTGAATGCAGTGCCCCAGCATGGCCATAGTCAAATGAGTAAAACCATTACAAGAGTGTTGGTATTAGTGGATTTTTCATTGTTCAGCAATGAGGATTCAAACGTTTGATCAAATGAATTACCTACTTCTGAAATAAAGTGTTAGTGGTTGAACATTCGGCAAACACGTGTATCCTTAATGTAATTGTCATACAGAATCAACATGACTGTGTGATAAGGCTGTACCTTTGGAATTACAGGTACAATCCATCTAGGCTTCAGTACAGTTTCCATCTATCCAATTTCATTCACAGAAGATAATCCAACCTAACACTCTAGAATAATGTCATATGCCAAAAATGGTAAGCAGCAGGACCGAATCCAGGACTGCGTGGTTGTTAAGTAAATCTTTTCCTCATACTGTTATACTACTCTTTCGTATATAGCAAATAGGGTAATTAACACGAGGGAGGTAAATATAAAGGGAAGCAATCCAAGCTTACACTTGGAAATATAAACATTTTTCAAGAGACCTTATTAACACAGTTGTCTCCCATGAATTTTACGCACGCTTGTTTATTATCAGTACTTAAGGTGGCGAGCTGGCAGAATCGTTGGCCCACCAGGCAAAATGCATAGTGGCATTTCGTCCGTCTTTACGTTCTGAGTTCAAATTCCACCTAGATCAACTGTAATCGACTTACACGCATTCCCGGCATTGCTGGCCTCGTGCCTGAATTTGAAATCAATGTTATCATTACTGTATCAATGGAACATGTTTGCAACATTTACAATAGACTCTCCTGATCTTCGGTTTTCAGTGTCCATGCAGCATAAAGTTTCTTAAATACTTTACATACAGAATGACTTTCGTTCAAAGTGAGAAACCTCTTACTTGCAATCAGTTCATCAAACTTATTTGAGCTTTTCTTACTCTAGTGCATTATACATCCACGATAGCCATCTTCACTATCTTTGAAATATTTTCCCATAAGCATCAGAATCTATATATATAAAGCTGAAGTTGTCTGTGTATGGCAGGTTTGGTAGCCTTCAACTAACACTATCTCTTCTGAGACCCTGCGGCGTAAGTTGATCAAAATTGAGAGTATGATAGAAGGCTTGCTCTTCCTTCCGTAGAAGAAAAATTCAAATTGGACCATGTTAACACCAAAAATTATTTACATCAAAAAGGTGCTTTTTTTTCTATGAAAATCCCTATTTTTTACGATTTTTTTACTGCTGTGTCGCCATTTTTTGGTCTATTTCAACCAGAAAAATGTTCACTTAAAGAGAATAACAAGCTACATAATGCAAAATTTTTACTTTTCAAAAATTTCGATTCTAAAGGGTCGAAACAAACCCGAGCAACGCCGGGCGATACTGCTAGTAGTTAATAAAATTATTATTCAACTATGATTGAACAGCACCATTATTAAAGACATTCCAGACGTCTTCAATGTACAACATACTTCATTCTCCAATGCATTCTTCTTTAACATTTGATAGACTTATATAAAATAATAACGAACTTATTGTATACAGTGCTCAGGTGCACTACAATAATTTCGCTATTATCTGTAGTATGTCAAGCAATTGCATAAAGCATTTGTTTTATAGGTATTCTTATTTCTAATACCAACTGTTCTTGTGATCTGTCAAACTTTAGATATGGAATCCATCAATCTGCCAAATTCCACTGCATATTTTACAATGAGTATTTAATGTTCCTGTTTCCTTGTTTCACTTTTTTCTCTAATAGTTACTTTCACTTTCATCATGTGTAAGTTTTTTCTTAATCCTAACATTTTGATAAAAAATATTTCTCTAAATATTATAACTGTATCAAGTAATCTAACCATAACACAGGCGTTATAACGTTTGGAACAGAAATATGTAGAA